>NW_026782762.1:0-154555 GCF_031769215.1 Ylistrum balloti | reverse complement strand
TACAATATAAATGTAACCCTGGTAAAATAATGCTCGGCGAGAGAGAACTGTGACGTGTCGCCTATAGTTCAACCCAGTCGTCACTGGCGATTCCAATTGGGTATACCCACCCAAACGGAGTTTAACAATAATCTAGTAGAGCAAATATGTACAAAATGAAATATATAGCCTTTTCTAGCTCAGGGACATTGCCTATGTCTGAGCAATCACTTCCCGTGATCACGTACAACCTGTACTGAGAAATATATACAGGAAAAGAGTAACACTTAAAGAAAATAAAGAGCTAATTTAGATATATAGGGGAACAGAAAATAATAATTCAACAAAACCTACAATGCGCCTACTTGTTGAAAACGTGACAGACAGCCTAACTAGTGTTCCATTACCGTTTACAGCCAAACTACTTATGCCCACGTGTTTACTAGACCGAGATACCTTACACCCTTACCACCACGAGAATATAGACACCGACAGTACACCAATAATTGTCACATACTCCTTACGTCTACACTATTCCACCTATACCCAGATTCACACACTAGCCACACAGCATACACAGGACTGCATGTGTGCTGACCCTTGAGCTCCCTTACTGCTTGAGTTTGTCATATATAAACTCCCTTGGTGCTCCCCGCTAGCGTCCTTACTGAATGTATATTTGGGTATACGAAGAAAATACAAATGTAATTATATTACAAATGTCAAACCGTCTACAAAATATGGCAGTGAAAAAGGGAAAAGAAAACTTGTCCGTTCTCTCAACACAGCCAAACTCCCCCTGTTAGAAGAAAATCTGACTCTGCATTAACCAGAGGGCGACTTCCCATCCGTACTATAAGACATGTCGTCAGCATTTGTTATAACTAGCTTGGTTCCTAACCTTCTCAAAACGACCAGAACAGAAGGCCAGACACACCACGGTAACGGTGACCTCCGGTCGATCCATGGGAGGAGAAAAAATACGACTGTTTCACATTACTAGGGGCCAGACAGAGAGGTCGGATGGCCAAGGACATCTCCCACTATAAAAATTGCAATTCGTCCTTACAGCCAAACACCGCACCTTAAATATTACATACAAGTTTTGTCACAGAACCTCTCTTTAGCTTGATTGGTTGAGCAACTGACTAGTAAGTCAGGGATTCCGGGTTCAATTCCTAGCAGAGGCATTGAAATAAATAATGACCTATGTTACATCAATTTGGCCACACTTGGGTGCCATTTTGTTTATCAACATTTTTAGCCCACCATCATCAGATGGTGGGGTATTCAAATCGCCCTGCGTCTGTGGTCCGTCCGTAAACAATTCTTGTTACCGCTATTTCTGGGAAAGTACTGGATGGATCTTTCTCAAATTTTATATGCAGGTTCCCCGTGGTCTCTAGTTCTGCATTGTACCTTTTTTGGACTGATCCGAAATCAAGATGGCTGACAGGCAGCCATATTGGATTTTGAGAGTAAAATCTTGTTACCGCTATTTCTGAGGAAGTACTGGATGGATTCTTCTGATATTTCATAGGTATTGGTTTCCCTTGGTCCCTAGTTGTGCATTGTACCTTTTTGGACTGATTTGAAATCAAGATGGCTGACAGGCAGCCATATTGGATTTTAAGAGTAAAATCTTGTTACCGATATTTTTGAGGAAGTACTGGATGGATCCTTCTGATATTTCATAGGTATTGGTTTCCCTTGGTCCCTAGTTGTGCATTGTACCTTTTTTGGACTGATTTGAAATCAAGGTGGCCCAAAGGCAGCCAGCTTGGATGTCAACATTAATACAGTAGTTTGTTATGGCTGTGACACGATCCTTCTCAAATTTCATATTTAGCTTCCTCTTGGTACCTAGTTAAGCATTGTCCCATATTTAGAATGATCTGAAAAACAAAATAGCTCTCCATCTTGGATTTGAACAGCGAGTAATTGTTTTATTTCTATTTCTTACCTACATGATCAGTCATTCTAAAGTATCAGATTTTTAAAATTAAGTAAACATTGATAAATACACAGTTTAGGGTATGTATACTAAACCATGCAATGAATTGAGTTAATGGCATATGGGTTGACACATGAGAAATAACAGAAGAATTGATTTATTAAAAGTGTCAATAATTCCTAATATTTAAGTGTTGGTGTTACAAAAACATTAATGTAATAAAATAAAATATAAAATTTAAAAAACAAAAAAAAAAAATAGTTTTAAAAAACTTTGAACTTTTATTATACTTGTTGCGCTCTTGTACATGTGCATCATTTCATCATCATCATCATCATCATCACCATCATCATCCATTTTGAATTTTATAAGTATACAACTTAATAAAGGGTGTTCATTTTATCACTATATCCCTATTAAAATATCTTGTGCCATCATTGAGTACATTCAATGAAGACCAGTTCATGAACATTTACAACACCTGTAACAAAAACAAAAAAAATAAACAAATATTCAAGAACTGAAAACAGATCCTCAAATGGTGGGTGCCAAGATCCCTCTGGTTGAAATATGGATACAGTTTGAAACTGACTTATACTGCTCCTGTGGTATGTGCTTTATAAGTTATGTAATGGGACAGGATTTTATGTGTAATAGGAAGGAGTAAGGAAAAAACACTCTGCCACAGCTTGGATTTGAACTAGCTACCCTTCGGTCTTCTAGCCGGACATTCTACCGCTCCCACTAGCCAAGGCTAGTAAGATGACCTGTACTCTCAACTTCTAAATATTTATAGCAAAACACAAGAAATGTAGATCACTACATCCAACATTATCAACTTAGACTTAGCCATGTTGTTCAAGTACCAATTAGTCCAAATTATTCTTACTGCTGATATCGGTCTTGAGTTGATAATCATCAGAACTCCAGCCAGATATAAAGAGATGGAAATTAGTGACCCATTGGGGACAGACATTCAAATAATCATTGTGGGAAGAAATTATCATTTTATATGCATATTGCTCTTGGGTCAATAGGTTCGTCCATGTTTCAAAGTTGAGATTAAATATATATTTAAATACTTTTTTGTATATACCCATATTTTTATGGAAATTGGAACAGGAACTCAACTACATGGATTAATGAGATCCTAAGATACCCAATATTATAGACTGAATCGAGTTCTGACATGCACTGACTCCTGTCCAATATAGAAATATTGATAGAACGTCCCAATGATTCTGACTACAATGGAATGAAGCTTCCTGTTGTAATATTAGAGACAAATGAACAAGATGGTTTACAATGTATCATCTTTTAACATTGACATTGTTGAGAAGCTTCAGAAGGTCTTTTTACATCATTCTTCAGGGTTTTCCATAAGAGCCGGTCGCCGGCCAATTTGACCAGCTACTTTGATCATTTGGCCGCCTACACCAATCCAGTTCGGTAATAATGTTCCGTACACGACTACACATACACGGCAGGCCAGCCTCCTACTTTCACTACACAGCCTACTACTAACAAAATTATGGAAAACCCTGATTCTTGTTTTAGTCTTCTTAATTTCTAATACTACATGCATGTACAATGTAAATATTAAAAATTGTCCTTGTAAATATTTGTGCATGATTTGTTGTTAGAATAAGATGTAAAAATAAGGAGTTGAACTGGCTTGTTTCACTCACCTGTCCTGTAGTCATAGATTCCTCTATGTTGGTTCTTAAACGCCACACATCAAGACATTTTGATGGAGAGATGATCATGTTCATTAAAATGTCTCAACATCTTTATTAAGAGCCAGAGGAAAATTTATTGTGCTACACATATTATGTTTCCCAGCTTATTTATGTATAGAAGGATTTAGGTAGTAGAGTCAACGCTGTTAGGTAGGTTGGGTGTTAGGTTCCTTTACTCTTCAGTTGTATACCAGAGAGTCTACAGGGTGATTGAGCAATAGAGAAAATCAGGCACAGAGTATCAATCACAACAGCTTCAGAGTAGTGTTTTCATGTTTATTATTAACCACCTACCAGTTTCGCCCTCTCTGGGCTTCATCAGGACCCTGGTCTTTGTTGAAAGACTTTGAAACTCTCATTTTATACTAATTTATGTGCCACTAACACAAATATGTTCCAAGAGAAATTCAGAAGTTGTTTGGAGATTGTGATACATTTAAGTGACCCATGTAAGCTGAAGAATTCCAATGCCATTCATTTGAACAAATGTGATTGCCCTTATCTTATCAATCCTCTGGCCTGACATGATAAAGTAGTGCAACTTACTGGAATATCAGTCTGTCTGCCATCAATATTTCCGAAGAAGTTCCTTTTAATAACCAACAGGCCTACAGAGCAAAGTCAGTGGTATGTTGTGGTGTAAATGAGTATTACATAGGTTCAAATAACTAACCATGATCCACTTCCTAGGTTACAGGGGTCAGTGATGTGTATGTTTAAATCCTTGTAACAGAGGTCATTATTTAATTCAATGCCTTTGCAAGGATTCAAACCGGGGAACTCTGATGTCTGATGCTTACCCAATCAAGCTGAAGATAAGTTCTTTCTAGGGTTACATCATCAAGCAGCCTTGTCCAAATTCTTTAAAGGCCCAGATTTTCATGATATCTAACAAATAACAAGCTAGAATGAAGAGCAATAAAGTTTATTTAATTGAATGACCTTGAATAACGATTATTTTTTAGGTCACAGGTCAAGTGGGTTCAAATGTGTCAAAATCTTCTAATAACTTGGATCTCCTGCATAGGAAACCAAAAGGTACAGGGACATACAGAATGATATTGGGCAAAGTAACATTCTGGGGTGAATGGTCATCAGCTGCTCAGTTTCTTCAGATAAATGACCTTGGCTGGCTTTAAAATCAATCTTCATGCAATATCTTCTGAATAACTCATAGGCTTTTAATATGTTTGAACTTTACCATGCTGGGATGAATATCTTTAAGGTTCATTTAAGTGAATGTCCTTGACCCACTTTCAATGGAACAAATGTCATCTCAGATTGAAAGTCTTTAGACAAACTACTTTTGAATACTGTTAATAAAAAGATTCAACAGGTCTGAAACTTTTCACCCCAGCATGTTCGCGAATATCACACTGCAAAGGATTGGATAAAACATGAAAGCTGTTAACAAGAAGTCATTTTAAAGGAAAAAGTTGACTACAGACAGACAAGGAGATGGACAGATGACAGACAACAGACTTTAGACAGACACCAAATGTAGGAGGATAATATAATCTCAGTTGCCTATCAAAGTCACTGCCAACATCACTGACACAAGACAATCAGTTTATAAGGGCCCTGTATGGAGATGTGGGTGTCCTGTATAAATCAGCTGGTCTGCCTGTCCGTCTGTCTGTCCATTTTTGCTCTTCACATAATGACTTGTGTATTTGTTGTCGGATTGTCACTAAATTTGTATGTGGTTTTAAATCCATGATACCTGACTTGGGTTCAATAACCAGTGTCATCCATCAATATTTGCAAGAGTTTACAGGACTTTTAATGCCAAATATATACTTTTTGTTTAATGTTAACGTACACAAAACATTGAATAAATTCAATAACCAATGGAATGTGTTCATATCTACAAAAGTTATGGGACTTTGATTGCTGAAAATATGCTATTTTGTTCTTTTCAGTACACTGTGTATTTTCAGTCAGATCTTCACCAAATTTTGTGTATGGATTTATGTACACAAGATATCACATGGATTTGATAACCATTGGAATTTATTCATATCTACAAGAGTTGTAGGACTTGACGCTGGTACGAATGATCATCATGACATCCTCATAAGTGATGTTGATTCAATATGATCGCCGTGGCTCCTGATTGACCAAGACATTTTTGACATCTTCGAAGAATGGCTTATGCCATTGACTTTCAACTTAGTACAAATGATCATCATGATGTCCTGCACAAGTGTTGTTGTTTTTGGTATGGATCAAAAACACCAAAATGGTCTCCTTGGCTTCTGATTGGCTGAGACTTTTTTTTATTTTCTCAAGAATGGATGGTGTAATAGATTCCTAACTTGGTACAAAATTATCCTTAGTCAGGGTCATTCAGTTCAGCTTTTCATACTGCCCTGGTATATGAAACCTTCTGTGTGGCTTATAGATGGGGCCTTTCTTCAACATTGGTCTGTTTAAACTGTTGTAACTGAATTTTAGATTCATTGTACTTGACAATCTCGGTGAAAACATATATAATACACTGTACTATAAAGTCTGATTAATCTCTATTCACAGATGTGCTTTCTTTGTTCGTTCTGTTCAGGAATCATTCCGAGTCACTGGTTTGATTTTATCCTACAACTAGCACTGTCATTGTCGGAATACACCTGCCACATATATTTTTGCTGTATTCGGCAGTCATGGAAAACAGCTGTATTTTAGCATGTGTGATAATTCGACAAATTCCTATCTGAATTTACTTAAATATTATATTTAGAAATATAAAAAGTTGTTGAAAGAAGTGATTTTACGTGTTGTAATGCACAAGTTGATTTTCAAAATTCATGAAATCAATGTTATATCTGATGAAGTTTGGAACTATGTTTCCATACAGAGCAATTATTTTAGTGTCCATCAATCATCACTGTAAGATAGATGTCAGGTAAACACAGATTGCACAACCAATGTGTTTGTTTTCAGTAGTCTGATTTTTAATCAATGTCACTGGAGGCTCGCCACTTTCGTCTTTCTTCACCCTCTATATACCATGATTATTGACTTATAATACAGTAGTATAACCATGTAGCAGTATCTCTTTTCCCTTCATCATTCATCTTGTGAGTAACACAGAGTTCCAGGGTCATTCAAGTTTGGCTAGGATGAAGCCCATTAACTGACCTTGACCTCTGATTCAAGGTCACAGGGGTCAAATTTCCTTTCGTCAAACACCGAAAACAAGCATTTAGAATGTATTTGAGTTGAAAGTTCCTGGCATTAAGCTGAACAAAATGTTTGCAGAGACAAAGATCTTGATTAAGACCCATAGGTATTAAAGGTCTAAAGGGTCATACTCTTAATGCACTCAAACAAATTCTTCTAATTTACCAAACCAAAAAGGCCTAGATTCATTATATTTGACTGCCAGGTTTCTTGACCTAGAGAGTTTATGAAGTTAATTGAATTCAATCGGATTTAGACCTTTGATCAATGCTATAAAAATGTATGTGAAAAACAGATTTACACTAAGTGAATGATGCAGGCCTTGGGTGATCACATCTCTTTTAACAGATGTTTCGAAGTTCAGAGTGATGAACTTCCAGATCAATATAGCGGTAACACAGATACACAGATGTTACACTGTAATAGCTGCAATCATGTTTGGTTAAAATGTTGACTGTCTGAATAAAGTTAATTATTTAAAATTGTATTTTTGACCTTCTGATGCCAAATTTTGTAAAGATGTTACAGAAAACTTATTTCCTTTTAACTAATGGCATGAAATCCTGATTACAGATAATATATATAAAGCAGCAGTGCAAAATTATGTCAGACATTTAAGACAGTGAAATAAATTTTTATTCACATTTAAATTAGTAAGAGTTTAACCTGTATATTTATGTATAGATTTAGTGCTAATTTGTTGTACGCCTTAGACTAGTAAACCTTTTGATAAAGATGTTTTAAAGGGCATTTGACATTCAACATGTACGTAAAGGTAGATTAAAGATAGGTAAATAACTATAACAAGGTATGTCACTTATCAGGTGTACACCATGGTCAGGTGACACTGACAGGTATATCTGTATACACATACACAAAATAACCCAATCTGTATAGACAAGTACCACACCCATGTGTATCCACACTCACAAGATAATTCATTTAATTTTATTTGTCTAAACTCGATGCCTGACTTTGTTATTATGCAACTCAGACACATGTAGGAGTTATCTCCCATTTTAAAATACTTACAATTATTTTAGATACCCGGGTATGTCGTTTGTTGATATATTGTGAATCTTCCTGTATATTAATGAGACATCATGTTGGATGGTTCAAATTGTCATTTGTTTGTGGTATATATGTCGTCCGTCCCTAGTAAACAATTCTTGCTGTATTTTTGGGTTGAGTTTTCTTTATCTATGTTCCCTGGATGTATTGTATTTCAGGACAGATTTGAAAAGTAGAATGGTTTACAGATGACTATCACAAGTGTAGATTATCATTATTTCTTCAGAGGTATATATATAAGTGGATCATTTTCATTTTTTCCCCTCATAGGTTTCCCATATATGACCTTTCTATATAGCTGTGCAGTGCTTATTTTGGGACTGACAAGGGAAATAAAATCTCCTTTATGTCTGTGGCCATCTTGGTCCTGGATTTTATAGTTAGAATTGGGATAATTTTCAAATTTTAGTTGTAGGTTCACCTTGACTCCTAGTCATTGTCAATTTTTTGGACTGATCAGGTGGTCATTTTCTTTTTAAATGAACAATAGATTGCTTTCCTTGAATTTTAATGTTATAGTTTGAAATCGTTTTTTTTTTTTTTTTTTTTTTTGTCTAAGAGAGATGTACTGGATAGGTCATGCTAGGATTTCATTCGCATGCTCTCTTGGATCCATGTTTTTACAAACTCAATTGTACTTAAACTGGACAAAACCAAATCTATTTACCTAAATAAACTGCAGGCTATACTCCAATACTTCGATCTGGAAATAGTCTAGAGTCTGTCTACCAAATAAAATCTTAACCCGGCAAGTTAAAACAGATGATTTTTTTTTTCCAGAAATGTATCCAAATACAACTACTGTTTCTCCGATTATCCATTCCCGGAGGATACTCCGGACTTCCCCCACAACACTGACATGGCCAAGTACATTCAGGACTACTGCCAGAAATTTGATGTCTACAAACATATACATTTTAATCGGAAAGTGCTGATGGTTGAAAGGCTAGGTAAGGCAGTTATTCCAGTAGTTTGTACTATAATTCTCAACAAACAGTGATAGTTGGCAGAGCATCAAACTCCTTAACCTCTGGTGAAGTCCCAAGGTGTGGAGATTTGATAGCTTCACAGGTAAGGAAGCTGAGATGGCATTATTCTGTGATGTCATGTCTTTTGGCTTAGGATTGTCTGTGATGGGCCTCCTGTATGTTGTTCAGCGAGGTAGTCACCAGCTTTAACATGGAGAGCCTACCTCAAAATGACCCTAGCTGCTCATTAGACAATGATCCCAGCAATAAACATTATAAACTTGTTTATCAAAACAACAATATTGAAATAAATATATCGTAAGAAAAAAATGTTATTGTAATATATCATTCTTGTGCACTCCAATTTTAGTATATAATCATGTCTGAAGTAAAAGTTTTATGATGCTATATATATGCTTGACTATTATATTACTGCTTAAATGTGTATTAACAGTGTGTGGCAGTGTTCTCACAAAAAGATGCTATAAAGTTCTTAAGCTTATGTCCATATATATTGGAGGTTGTAGTGAAAAGTGTTGATAAACAAGTGTATAGAGGTTGTAGTGAAAAGTGTAGATAATTAGGTGTATAGAGGTTGTAGTGTAAAGTGTAGATAAATAGGTGTATAGAGGTTATATTGTAAAGTGTTGATACATAGGTGTATAGAGGTTGTAGTGAAAAGTGTAGATAAATAGGTGTATAGAGGTTGTCATGTAAAGTGTTGATCAATAGGTGTATAGAGATTATATTGTAAAGTGTTGATACATAGGTGTATAGAGGTTGTAGTGTAAAGGGTTGATAAATAGGTGTATAGAGGTAGTGAAAGGTGTTGATGAATAGGTGTATAGAGGTAGTGTAAAGTGTTGATGAATAGGTGTATAGAGGTTGTAGTGTAAAGTGTTGATCAATAGGTGTATAGAGGTTGTATTGTAAAGTGTAGATAAATAGGTGTATAGAGGTAGTGAAAGGTGTTGATTAATAGGTGTATAGAAGTTGTAGTGTAAAGTGTTGATGAATAGGTGTATAGAGGTTGTAGTGTAAAGTGTTGATGAATAGGTGTATAGAGGTTGTAGTGTAAAGTGTTGATGAATAGGTGTATAGATGTTGTAGTGTAAAGTGTTGATGAATAGGTGTATAGAGGTTGTAGTGTAAAGTGTTGATAAATAGGTGTATAGAGGTTGTATTGTAAAGTGTAGATAAATAGGTGTATAGAGGTTGTATTGTAAAGTGTTGATGAATAGGTGTATAGAGGTTGTAGTGTAAAGTGTTGATAAAGAGGTGTATAGAGGTCGTAGTGTAAAGTGTTGATAAATAGGTGTATAGAGGTTGTAGTGTAAAGTGTTGATAAACAAGTGTATATAGGTTGTAGTGAAAAGTGTAGATAAATAGGTGTATAGAGATTGTAGTGTAAAGTGTAGATAAATAGGTGTATAGAGGTTGTATTGTAAAGTGTTGATAAATAGGTGTATAGAGGTTGTAGTGTAAAGTGTTGATCAATAGGTGTAAAGAGGTAGTGAAAGGTGTTGATAAATAGGTGTATAGAGGTTGTAGTGTAAAGTGTTGATAGGGGTTGTAGTGGAAAGTGTTGATAATTAGGTGTATAGAGGTAGTGAAAGGTGTTAATAAATAGGTGTATAGAGGTTGTAGTGTAAAGTGTAGATAAATAGGTGTATAGAGGTTGTAGTGTAAAGTGTTGATAATTAGGTGTATAGAGATTGTATTGTAAAGTGTTGATAAATAGGTGTATAGAGGTTGTATTGTAAAGTGTTGATAGAGGTTGTAGTATAAAATGTTGATAAATAGGTGTATAGAGGTTGTAGTGTAAAGAGATGATAAATAGGTGTATAGAGGTTGTAGTGTAAAGTGTTGATGAATAGGTGTATAGAGGTTGTATTGTATAGTGTAGATAAATAGGTGTATTGAGGTTGTAGTGTAAAGTGTTGATAGAGGTTGTAGTGTAAAGTGTTGATAAATAGGTGTATAGAGGTTGTATTGTAAAGTGTTGATAAAGAGGTGTATAGAGGTTGTAGTGTAAAGTGTTGATATATAGGTGTATAGAGGTTGTAGTGTAAAGTGTAGATAAATAAGTGTATAGGGGTTGTAGTGTAAAGTGTTGATAAATAGGTGTATAGAGGTTGTAGTGTAAAGTTTAGATAAATAGGTGTATAGAGATTGTAGTGTAAAGTGTAGATAAATAGGTGTATAGAGGTTGTATTGTAAAGTGTTGATAAATAAGTGTATAGAGGTTGTAGTGTAAAGTGTTGATAGAGGTTGTAGTGTAAAGAGATGATAAATAGGTGTATAGAGGTTGTGAAAGGTGTTGATAAATAGGTGTATAGAGGTAGTGTAAAGTGTTGATGAATAGGTGTATAGAGGTTGTAGTGTAAAGTGTTGATAAAGAGATGTATAGAGGTTGTAGTGTAAAGTGTTGATCAATAGGTGTATAGAGGTTGTAGTGTAAAGTGTTGATAAATAGGTGTATAGAGGTAGTGTAAAGTGTTGATGAATAGGTGTATAGAGGTTGTAGTGTAAAGTGTTGATAGATAGGTGTATAGAGGTAGTGAAAGGTGTTGATAAATAGGTGTATAGAGGTTGTATTGTAAAGTGATGATAGAGGTTGTAGTGTAAAGTGTTGATAAATAGGTGTATAGAGGTAGTGAAAGGTGTTGATAAATAGGTGTATAGAAGTTGTAGTGTAAAGTGTTGATGAATAGGTGTATAGAGGTTGTAGTGTAAAGTGTTGATAAATAGGTGTGTAGAGGTTGTATTGTAAAGTGTTGATAGAGGTTGTAGTGTAAAGTGTTGATAAATAGGTGTACAGAGATTGTAGTGTAGAGTGTAGATAAATAGGTGTATAGAGGTTGTATTGTAAAGTGTTGATCAATAGGTGTATAGAGGTTGTAGTGTAAAGTGTTGATAGAGGTTGTAGTGTAAAGTGTTGATAAATAGGTGTGTAGAGGTAGTGTAAAGTGTTGATGATTAGGTGTATAGAGGTTGTAGTGTAAAGTGTTGACGAATAGGTGTTTAGAGGTTGTAGTGTAAAGTGTTGATAAATAGGTGTATAAAGGTTGTAGTGAAAAGTGTTGATAAATAGGTGTATAGAGGTTGTAGTGTAAAGTGTTGATAGGGGTTGTAGTGGAAAGTGTTGATAATTAGGTGTATAGAGGTAGTGAAAGGTGTTAATAAATAGGTGTATAGAGTTTGTAGTGTAAAGTGTAGATAAATAGGTGTATAGAGGTTGTAGTGTAAAGTGTTGATAAACAGGTGTATAGAGGTTGTAGTGTAAAGTGTTGATAATTAGGTGTATAGAGATTGTATTGTAAAGTGTTGATAAATAGGTGTATAGAGGTTGTATTGTAAAGTGTTGATAGAGGTTGTAGTATAAAGTGTTGATAAATAGGTGTAGAGAGGTTGTAGTGTAAAGAGATGATGAATAGGTGTATAGAGGTTGTAATGTAAAGTGTTGATAAATAGGTGTATAGAGGTTGTATTGTAAAGTGTTGATAGAGGTTGTAGTGTAAAGTGTTGATTAATAGGTGTATAGAGGTTGTATTGTAAAGTGTAGATAAATAGGTGTATTGAGGTTGTAGTGTAAAGTGTTGATAAATAGGTGTATAGAGGTTGTAGTGTAAAGTGTAGATAAATAGGTGTATAGAGGTTGTATTGTAAAGTGTTGATGAATAGGTGTATAGAGGTTGTAGTGTAAAGTGTTGATAAAGAGGTGTATAGAGGTCGTAGTGTAAAGTGTTGATAAATAGGTGTATAGAGGTTTTAGTGTAAAATGTAGATAAATAAGTGTATAGAGGTTGTAGTGTAAAGTGTTGATAAACAAGTGTATATAGGTTGTAGTGTAAAGTGTAGATAAATAGGTGTATAGAGATTGTAGTGTAAAGTGTAGATAAATAGGTGTATAGAGGTTGTATTGTAAAGTGTTGATAAATAGGTGTATAGAGGTTGTAGTGTAAAGTGTTGATCAATAGGTGTATAGAGGTAGTGAAAGGTGTTGATAAATAGGTGTATAGAGGTTGTAGTGTAAAGTGTTGATAGGGGTTGTAGTGGAAAGTGTTGATAATTAGGTGTATAGAGGTAGTGAAAGGTGTTAATAAATAGGTGTATAGAGGTTGTAGTGTAAAGTGTAGATAAATAGGTGTATAGAGGTTGTAGTGTAAAGTGTTGATAAACAGGTGTATAGAGGTTGTAGTGTAAAGTGTTGATAATTAGGTGCAAAGAGATTGTATTGTAAAGTGTTGATAAATAGGTGTATAGAGGTTGTATTGTAAAGTGTTGATAGAGGTTGTAGTATAAAGTGTTGATAAATAGGTGTATAAAGGTTGTAGTGTAAAGAGATGATGAATAGGTGTATAGAGGTTGTAGTGTAAAGTGTTGATAAATAGGTGTATAGAGGTTGTATTGTAAAGTGTTGATAGAGGTTGTAGTGTAAAGTGTTGATTAATAGGTGTATAGAGGTTGTATTGTAAAGTGTAGATAAATAGGTGTATTTGAGGTTGTAGTGTAAAGTGTAAAGTGATAAATAGGTGTATAGAGGTTGTAGTGTAAAGTGTAGATAAATAGGTGTATAGAGGTTGTATTGTAAAGTGTTGATGAATAGGTGTATAGAGGTTGTAGTGTAAAGTGTTGATAAAGAGGTGTATAGAGGTCGTAGTGTAAAGTGTTGATAAATAGGTGTATAGAGGTTTTAGTGTAAAGTGTAGATAAATAAGTGTATAGAGGTTGTAGTGTAAAGTGTTGATAAACAAGTGTATATAGGTTGTAGTGTAAAGTGTAGATAAATAGGTGTATAGAGATTGTAGTGTAAAGTGTAGATAAATAGGTGTATAGAGGTTGTATTGTAAAGTTTTGATAAATAGGTGTATAGAGGTTGTAGTGTAAAGTGTTGATCAATAGGTGTATAGAGGTAGTGAAAGGTGTTGATAAATAGGTGTATAGAGGTTGTAGTGTAAAGTGTTGATAGGGGTTGTAGTGGAAAGTGTTGATAATTAGGTGTATAGAGGTAGTGAAAGGTGTTAATAAATAGGAGTATAGAGGTTGTAGTGTAAAGTGTAGATAGATAGGTGTATAGAGGTCGTAGTGTAAAGTGTTGATAAATAGGTGTATAGAGGTTTTAGTGTAAAGTGTAGATAAATAAGTGTATAGAGGTTGTAGTGTAAAGTGTTGATAAACAAGTGTATATAGGTTGTAGTGTAAAGTGTAGATAAATAGGTGTATAGAGATTGTAGTGTAAAGTGTAGATAAATAGGTGTATAGAGGTTGTATTGTAAAGTGTTGATAAATAGGTGTATAGAGGTTGTAGTGTAAAGTGTTGATCAATAGGTGTATAGAGGTAGTGAAAGGTGTTGATAAATAGGTGTATAGAGGTTGTAGTGTAAAGTGTTGATAGGGGTTGTAGTGGAAAGTGTTGATAATTAGGTGTATAGAGGTAGTGAAAGGTGTTAATAAATAGGTGTATAGAGGTTGTAGTGTAAAGTGTAGATAGATAGGTGTATAGAGGTTGTAGTGTAAAGTGTAGATAGATAGGTGTATAGAGGTTGTAGTGAAAAGTGTAGATAGATAGGTGTATAGAGGTTGTAGTGAAAAGTGTAGATAGATAGGTGTATAGAGGTTGTAGTGAAAAGTGTAGATAGATAGGTGTATAGAGGTTGTAGTGAAAAGTGTAGATAGATAGGTGTATACTCATTACTTAGCATATTTGTTATACCTGTCTGTGTTAATATTACTTTTGTTTTTATTTGTGTGACTCACACTGTTTAGGGAAGGAATGGAAGGTCACTTCCAAGGAAGTTAGTGAAGACGGAATGACTTTAAAATCAATCAACAAACCAGAGGTATTCATTTCCAAGTTTCTTACTATAGCTACAGGGCATCATGCTAAGCCTAGCTTACCCAAGTTTCCAGGCCAGGACTCTTTCAAAGGTATGTGTATTGTGAGTGAAAGGAAACCATGATTTTCATCCTTCACAAAAACTAATAAAGATATGATCAAATTTTCAACGGGGCACACATAAGACTGTTGTAGGTAGGCAACGGGGCACACATAAGACTGTTGTAGGTAGGCAACGGGGCACACATAAGACTGTTGTAGGTAGGCAACGGGGCACACATAAGACTGTTGTAGGTAGGCAACGGGGCACACATAAGACTGTTGTAGGTAGGCAACGGGGCACACATAAGACTGTTGTAGGAAGGCAACGGGGCACACATAAGACTGTTGTAGGTAGGCAACGGGGCACACATAAGACTGTTGTAGGTAGGCAACGGGGCACACATAAGACTGTTGTAGGTAGGCAACGGGGCACACATAAGACTGTTGTAGGAAGGCAACGGGGCACACATAAGACTGTTGTAGGTAGGCAACGGGGCACACATAAGACTGTTGTAGGTAGGGAAGCAGAATTAGGAGCATGAGGTGAAGATCTGAAATGTATGGTTTGATCCTAACTGGGCAGTTTGTATTTCTCAAGAAGCTGATATACCGTGTTTATTCCAATAAATGCCCCGGGGGCGTGAAATTTTTCAGACAGAGGGCGATTAATAGAACACAAAATTTCATAATTTGTTGGTCGTGACATGCCATGGCTGCCACTTAAAACCATTGTTTAACAAACTAACAAATTACTCAGCAAAGAATGCATTTGAAAATTGCAGTATTTCCAACATCGTTGTAGCTTTAAACATTGTTGTCAATTGCATTCTGATAACCTGAATTCTTGCATGAAATGACACGATGTCAATCGTGTCAGCTTCAGTCAAAAACGTACAATGTTCATCATCGCTTGTAGGCCTAGTTTGCATAACAAAATAAAAAAAAACACAGCAGTATATAAGCCAGTCTGTTTCTTAATAAATCCCACATACCTGATAACAATGTCTGGGGCAAAAGGAAATTGCCTTCGCAGAGGAGAAGGGTAAACATGCCGCCGCGAAAGTGTTTCGTGTTGACAGAAAACAAGTGCGGGACTGGTGTCAAAACAAAGGAAAATTTAAAAATCTTTCTAAAACATCTAAACGCTGTAAAAGAGGTGGGAGGCATGTCAGATATGAAGATATTGACAAAAATCTGATGAGATGGCTACAGGACAGACGGGAGGCCGGAATACGAGTGACTGGGAAAGCATTGCGATTTGAGGCCCTGCGTATGCATAAGGCAAATGGTAGTCAATCGTTCAAAGCCTCATATGGATGGTTTTCTAAATTCAAAAAGAGACATAACATTTCGTTCAGGCGATCTACGTATGTGGCACAACATGAAGTTTCATTAATTGATGATCGTATTGACAGTTTTTTTAATTTCGTGTTAAGAATGCATCGGCTACGAGAATACCTCGATAGCCAAATCGCTAACATGGACGAAACCCCAGTGTGGTTTGACATGCCAGGAAAATGGACATTGGCAATAAAGGGGGAAAAGGAGGTCAGAGTTTACAGTACTGGCCATGAAAAACAAAAAATAACGGTGACACTGGCAGCATATGCCGATGGGACTAAAATCGCCCCCCTTGTGCACATGCCAGGTATTCGTCCCCTTCCGAAAGATGACATACCAAGTGGTATTGTGGTATACATGTGCGGGGCCGGACAAAAATCCTGGGCAAACGAGGAAAGTATAAAAGTTTGGTTAAAAAAACTCTGGGGTGTGAATAATACAGCTAGGCGGTTATTAGTATGGGACGCTTTCCGTGGTCATCTTACTGAAGATGTAAAAAAACTGGTTCGTCAAAAATATAATTCAGACATCTTTGTTATACCGGGAGGATGTACATGTAAGCTACAGCCAGCCGATGTGTCGTGGAATAAAGCCTTCAAACAAAAACTTGGAGAGTTGTATGACGAATGGTGTTTCAGTGGCCCCATTGAGAAAACCAAAGCAGGGAATCGTAAAGCACCATCTAAAGCTGTAATGTTGTATTGGGTCAAGACAGCATGGGATAGCATTAGCCCGGACACAATCAGAAGATCGTTAAAAAAATGCGGTATCACAAATTCGCTGGACAGTAGCGAGGATCATATTTTCCAGCATGATTCTGACGATGAGGAATTCCAGGGGTTTAGTGAAAAGGATGTCCAAGCTGCAGATGATGTTTTGCAAAATTTAATGGGTGATGTGAACGCACCTTCTATTCCACAAATAGAACTGAGTGAATGTTCATCATCGCTTGTAGGCCTAGTTTGCATAACAAAATAAAAAAAAACACAGCAGTATATAAGCCAGTCTGTTTCTTAATAAATCCCACATACCTGATAACAATGTCTGGGGCAAAAGGAAATTGCCTTCGCAGAGGAGAAGGGTAAACATGCCGCCGCGAAAGTGTTTCGTGTTGACAGAAAACAAGTGCGGGACTGGTGTCAAAACAAAGGAAAATTTAAAAATCTTTCTAAAACATCTAAACGCTGTAAAAGAGGTGGGAGGCATGTCAGATATGAAGATATTGACAAAAATCTGATGAGATGGCTACAGGACAGACGGGAGGCCGGAATACGAGTGACTGGGAAAGCATTGCGATTTGAGGCCCTGCGTATGCATAAGGCAAATGGTAGTCAATCGTTCAAAGCCTCATATGGATGGTTTTCTAAATTCAAAAAGAGACATAACATTTCGTTCAGGCGATCTACGTATGTGGCACAACATGAAGTTTCATTAATTGATGATCGTATTGACAGTTTTTTTAATTTCGTGTTAAGAATGCATCGGCTACGAGAATACCTCGATAGCCAAATCGCTAACATGGACGAAACCCCAGTGTGGTTTGACATGCCAGGAAAATGGACATTGGCAATAAAGGGGGAAAAGGAGGTCAGAGTTTACAGTACTGGCCATGAAAAACAAAAAATAACGGTGACACTGGCAGCATATGCCGATGGGACTAAAATCGCCCCCCTTGTGCACATGCCAGGTATTCGTCCCCTTCCGAAAGATGACATACCAAGTGGTATTGTGGTATACATGTGCGGGGCCGGACAAAAATCCTGGGCAAACGAGGAAAGTATAAAAGTTTGGTTAAAAAAACTCTGGGGTGTGAATAATACAGCTAGGCGGTTATTAGTATGGGACGCTTTCCGTGGTCATCTTACTGAAGATGTAAAAAAACTGGTTCGTCAAAAATATAATTCAGACATCTTTGTTATACCGGGAGGATGTACATGTAAGCTACAGCCAGCCGATGTGTCGTGGAATAAAGCCTTCAAACAAAAACTTGGAGAGTTGTATGACGAATGGTGTTTCAGTGGCCCCATTGAGAAAACCAAAGCAGGGAATCGTAAAGCACCATCTAAAGCTGTAATGTTGTATTGGGTCAAGACAGCATGGGATAGCATTAGCCCGGACACAATCAGAAGATCGTTAAAAAAATGCGGTATCACAAATTCGCTGGACAGTAGCGAGGATCATATTTTCCAGCATGATTCTGACGATGAGGAATTCCAGGGGTTTAGTGAAAAGGATGTCCAAGCTGCAGATGATGTTTTGCAAAATTTAATGGGTGATGTGAACGCACCTTCTATTCCACAAATAGAACTGAGTGAAAGCGAGACTGGCAAAAGTGAAAGTGAAAGTGAAGACAGTAGTTCGTATGGCAGTCCCGGCCGTTAGGCCTGCAGTATATTGAAATGAACCAAGGATTAAATTGATATTACTTGTGTACATGTCGTGACGGTGTAATTTTCATGTGCCAAAATTCATTTGTTCATGTTCATGGATACCAGGAATTTAAAATTTATTAAAAGGTAAGCTTTGTAACCTGACTCCTGAGTTGTTGAAATTTACTGAGAAAACAGGTGGGGGGGCGTTTATTAGAGACGGGGCGTTTATTGGAATAAATACGGTATGTATCCCCAACTGTCATGTTGTCATTTTGTCTGTGGGCCAGTGACTTTGTTTCATTTGCTGTGTATCCAACGTGTTATTCAGTGATAGCCACCAGTTTCCTGGCCTCAAATTGACCCTGGCTATAAGAAGCTCAGTAAGACATTCTCTTACCTAATGACTGCCCGAAGAGATTGTCAGTCACCATAACGACTAGGCATCTAGGACTGTTTTGTCTAAGATTGTCAGTCACCATAACGACTAGGCATGTAGGACTGTTTTGTCTAAGATTGTCAGTCACCATAACGACTAGGCATGTAGGACTGTTTTGTCAACAATGACCTTGTCAGTGTGTTTAATGAATTTTTAGTGACGAGAATTTCAGAAAATTCCAGGGAATGTCATGATGCTACCACATGCAGTGGGAATACAGTTGTCATTCTCAGAAATATTCTGTTTTCACTCCATTATTATCAATGGGATTGATAGGTGTCCTTACACTGTCCCTAAATAAGCAGAGAGAAATCGGATAACTTTCTAACCCATATCATTGTTGGCATGTGGATGTAACAGAGAAATGTCTCAGTCTGAGGGAATTCCTGATTGTCTTTCCTGAAACTTTATCAGTCTGAGGGAATTCCTGACTGTCTTTCCTGAGATTTTATCGGTCTGAGGGAATTCCTGACTGCCTTTCCTGAGACTTTATCAGTCTGAGGGAATTCCTGACTGTCTTTCCTGAGATTTTATCAGTCTGAGGGAATTCCTGACTGCCTTTCCTGAAACTTTATCAGTCTGAGGGAATTCCTGATTGTCTTTCCTGAAACTTTATCAGTCTGAGGGAATTCCTGACTGTCTTTCCTGAGATTTTATCGGTCTGAGGGAATTCCTGACTGCCTTTCCTGAGACTTTATCAGTCTGAGGGAATTCCTGACTGTCTTTCCTGAGATTTTATCAGTCTGAGGGAATTCCTGACTGCCTTTCCTGAAACTTTATCAGTCTGAGGGAATTCCTGACTGCCTTTCCTGAGATTTTATCACTCTGAGGGAATTCCTGACTGTCTTTCTGAGACTCTATAAGTCTATAGGAATTCCTGACTGTCTTTCTGAGACTCTATAAGTCTATGGGAATTCCTGACTGTCTTTCCTGAGACTCTATCATACTGAGGGAATTCCAGACTGTCTTTCCTGAGACTCTATCAGTCTGAGGGAATTCCTGACTGTCTTTCCTGAGAAGTTATCAGTCTGAGGGAATTCCTGACTGCCTTTCCTGAGATTTTATCACTCTGAGGGAATTCCTGACTGTCTTTCTGAGACTCTATAAGTCTATGGGAATTCCTGACTGTCTTTCTGAGACTCTATAAGTCTATGGGAATTCCTAACTCTCTTTCCTGAGACTCTATCAGTCTGAGGGAATTCCTGACTGTCTTTCCTGAGACTCTATCATTCTGAGGGAATTCCAGACTGTCTTTCCTGAGAATTTATCAGTCTGAGGGAATTCCTGACTGTCTTTCCTGAGAAGTTATCAGTCTGAGGGAATTCCTGACTGCCTTTCCTGAGATTTTATCACTCTGAGGGAATTCCTGACTGTCTTTCTGAGACTCTATAAGTCTATGGGAATTCCTGACTGTCTTTCTGAGACTCTATAAGTCTATGGGAATTCCTAACTGTCTTTCCTGAGACTCTATCAGTCTGAGAGAATTCCTGACTGTCTTTCCTGAGACTTTATCAATATGAGGGAATTCTTGACTGTCTTTCCTGAGACTCTATAAGTCTATAGGAATTCCTGACTGTCTTTCTGAGACTCTATAAGTCTATGGGAATTCCTGACTGTCTTTCCTGAGACTCTATCATTCTGAGGGAATTCCAGACTGTCTTTCCTGAGACTCTATCATTCTGAGGGAATTCCTGACTGTCTTTCCTGAGACTCTATAAGTCTATGGGAATTCTTGACTGTCTTTCCTGAGACTTTATCAGTCTGAGGGAATTCCTGACTGTCTTTCCTAAGACTTTGACAATCTGAGGGAATTCTTGACTGTCTTTCCTAAAACTTTTACACTCTAAGGGAATTCTTGACTGTCTTTCCTGAGACTTTATCAATCTGTGGGAATTCCTGACTGTCTTTCCTGAGACTCTATCATTCTGAGGGAATTCCTGACTGTCTTTCCTGAGACTTTATCAGTCTGAGAGAATTCCTGACTGTCTTTCCTGAGACTTTATCAGTCTGAGGGAATTCCTGACTGTCTTTCCTGAGACTCTATCAGTCTGGGGGAATTCCTGACTGTCTTTCCTGAGACTTTTACACTCTGGGGGAATTCTTGACTGTCTTTCCTGAGACTTTTACAGTCTGGGGGAATTCTTGACTGTCTTTCCTGAGACTTTTACAGTCTGAGGGAATTCCTGACTGTCTTTCCTGAGACTTTATCACTCTGAGGGAATTCCTGACTGTCTTTCCTGAGACGTTATGAGTCTTAAGGAATTCCTGACTGTCTTTGCTGAGACTCTATAAGTCTATGGGAATTCCTGACTGTTTTTTGTGACACGTTATTAGTCTGAGGGAATTCCTGACTGTCTTTCCTGAGACTTTATCAGTCTGAGTGAATTCCAGACTGTCTTTCCTAAGACTTTTACACTCTGAGGGAATTCTTGACTGTCTTTCCTAAGACTTTATCAGTCTGAGGAATTTCCTGACTCTCTTTCCTGAGATTTTATCAGTCTTAGGAATGGCAGAACTTTGTCCAAATTTGGTTTGAAGAATCCCTGTTTATGTCCTGTGAAATTAACATCATAAGACACTTCTGCATTTTGTTTTGTGATATATTATACATGTATATTTTTTAATTTTGCCTATTAGATATTTCAGTTATATTGAATGTCCGTTCTGTAATTTTGATGTCTACATTACCTGTTAGTGTGGTGAATTGTGGCTGTGTTATAATTTTGATCACTAGTTTTAATAATGCAGTCAATTTTCTTTCTTTTTAACTTCAGCTGTTGTTTAATGTTATACAGTCAAACCTGTCTACAAAGGCCACTGAAGCAAGCACAGAAAATTTGTCTTGATAGGGAGGTGACCTCTATTGAGAGGTTCAATAAATACGTCAGGGCTGAAAACCATTAGGGTAGAAAAACAAGTATTTGTCGTTTACAGATGGCCTTAAAAGCAGGTTTGACTGTATTTTCAAAATTTTCATTTAATCTTGTACAAATCTTAAAATTTCAGGGGAAGCAATTCATTCTGTAGACTTTAATGATGCTCTGTCTAATGGTATGGTAGGAAAACGTGTGTTAGTGGTCGGTATTGGGAACAGTGCTGTCGATGCTGCCGTTAACTGTGCTTCGGTTGGCAGGTATGGCTTTATTGTAAATACAGCAATATTATTTACAAAACTTGTCAGTAACTGGAAAAGTTCAAATTAGACCTGATCCTGGCACATAGAACAATTTATTGATTGGGTTTTTGATAAGCTAGGTTAATTGTCCTAATATTTCAAGGTTATTTTGAATGTGACCCTTGTTAATTGGTCATCCTGTTCAAACAAATGTTTGTAGTTGATAAGAAAATGGCAACATATGTAATAAATCAGTATTGATTAAATAATCTAGTGAAATTCTGCATAGAAATAGTGAATTAAGTGGAATTGTAATATAATAAAGAAAATGTTCCAGGATTATCTGAATAAAATTGTGCATTATTGAAAATTATCTTTATGATAATGAAATTTCATAAGAAAAAAAGTATAACATTCGAAAGTAAAAGGTTCTTTCATCTTTTTTTTCTGAATTGATTCATTGTGTATTGATTTATTATTGATTTATTGTGTACTGATTTTATTGTGTACTGATTTTATTGTGTATTGATTTATTATTGATTTATTGTGTATTGATTTTATTGTGTACTGATTTATTATTGATTTATTGTGTACTGATTTTATTATTGATTTATTGTGTATTGATTTATTGTGTACTGATTTTATTGTGTACTGATTTATTGTGTATTGATTTATTATTGATTTATTGTGTATTGATTTTATTGTGTACTGATTTATTGTGTACTGATTTTATTGTTTATTGATTTATTGTGTACTGATTTTATTGTGTATTGATTTTATTGTGTTCTGTTTTATTGTGTACTGATTTTATTGTTTATTGATTTATTGTGTACTGATTTTATTGTGTATTGATTTTATTGTGTACTGATTTATTGTGTACTGATTTTATTGTTTATTGATTTATTGTGTACTGATTTTATTGTGTACTGATTTATTGTGTACTGATTTATTGTGTACTGATTTTATTGTGTATTGATTTATTGTGTACTGATTTATTATTGATTTATTGTGTACTGATTTATTATTGATTTATTGTGTATTGATTTATTGTGTACTGATTTTTAGCCCACCATCTATTCAAATAGATGGTGGGTTATTCAAATCGCCCTGCGTCCGTGGTCCGTCCGTCCGTCCGTAAACAATTCTTGTTACCGCTATTTCTGGAAAAGAACTGGATGGATCTTTCTCAAATTTCATATGCAGGTTCCCCTTGGTCCCTAGTTGTGCATTGTACCTTTTATGAACTGATTCGCATTCAAAATGGCCGACAGGTGGCCATCTTGGATTTTGGAAGTAAAAGTTTGTTACCGCTATTTCTGAGAAAGTACTAAATGGATCTTCCTCAAATTTCATATGCAGTTTCCCCTTGGTCCCTAGTTGTGCATTGTACCTTATTTAGACTGATTCGAATTCAAGATGGCGGACAGGCAGCCATCTTGGATTTTGAGAGTAAAATCTTGTTACTGCTATATCTGAGGAAGTACTGGATGGATCTTCCTCAAATTTCATATGCAGTTTCCCCTTGTTCCTTAGTTGTGCATTGTACCTTTTTTGGACAGATTCGAATTCAAGATGGCGGACAGGTGGCCATCTTGGATTTTGGCTGTAAAAGTTTGTTACCGCTATTTCATGGAAAGTACTGGATGGATCTTTCTCAAATTTCATATGCAGGTTCCCCTTGGTCCCTAGTTGTGCATTGTACCTTTTTTGACTGATTCGAATTCAAGATGGCAGACAGGTGGCCATCTTGGATTTTGAATGTAAAAGTTTGTTACTGCTATTTCTTGGAAAGTACTGGATGGATCTTTCTCAAATTTCATATGCAGGTTCCCTTTGGTTCCAAGTTGTGCATTATACCTTTTTGGACGGATCCGAAATCAAGATGGCTGACAGGCAGCCATCTTGGATTTTGAGAGTAAAATCTTGTTACTGCTATATCTGAGGAAGTACTGGATGGATCCTTCTGATATTTCATAGATATTGGTTTCCCTTGGTCCCTAGTTGTTCATTGTACCTTTTTTGGACTGATTTGAAATCAAGGTGGCCCACAGGCAGCCATCTTGGGTGTCGACAGTAATACAGCACAAGCATATTGTCCATTATCCACCTGTAACTGACTGCTATCTAATAATACTTTGGGATCTTTTTCAAATGATATTTGCTAATAGGTGCTTAATAAAAATATCTTGTGCCATCATTGAGTACATTCAATGAAGACCAGTTCATGAACATTTACAACACCTGTAACACACAAAAAAAATAAACAAATCATCAAGAACTGAAAACAGATCCTCAAATGGTGGGCGCCAAGATCCCTCTGGGATCTCTTGTATTGTGTACTGATTTATTGTGTACTGATTTATTGTGTACAGATTTATTGTGTATTGATTTTATTGTGTACTGATTTATTGTGTACTGATTTATTGTGTACTGATTTTATTGTGTACTGATTTATTGTGTACTGATTTATTGTGTATTGATTTTATTGTGTACTGATTTATTGTGTATTGATTTATTGTGTACTGATTTTATTGTGTACTGATTTTATTGTGTACTGATTTATTGTGTAATGATTTATTGTGTTCTGTTTTTATTGTGTACTGATTTATTGTGTATTGATTTTATTGTGTACTGATTTATTGTGTATTGATTTTATTGTGTACTGATTTATTGTGTACTGATTTATTGTGTACTGATTTATTGTGTATTGATTTATTGTGTACTGATTTTATTGTGTACTGATTTATTGTGTATTGATTTTATTGTGTACTGATTTATTGTGTATTGATTTTATTGTGTACTGATTTATTGTGTACTGATTTATTGTGTACTGATTTATTGTGTATTGATTTTATTGTGTACTGATTTATTGTGTACTGATTTTATTGTGTACTGATTTTATTGTGTACTGATTTATTGTGTACTGATTTTATTGTGTACTGATTTATTGTGTACTGATTTATTGTGTATTTGTATTACAGGTGTAAAGCTGTGTACATCAGTTCCAGGTCTGGAGCTTGGGTCTTTTCTAACTACGTCTTAGGCTATCCGGCAGACCTATATGCCTGTAGAGTCTTTCTTAGGTTACCATGGAAATTTGCCACTTACATCTTAGAGACTGTCATCAAATTGATTTCAGGAAATCCAAAAAGGTCTGACAATTACCTTATTACTGCAGAATCCTTGTTACAACTTAAATCATGGTCTGTATTTGTATGTCATTTTGTGTACATGTGATTAACCATTACACAAAACAATGGAGGAGGGTCGAGGGAGTTGGGGGTAGGGGGTTTGGATAATTCAGGTTCAGTTGGTAGAGTGTGACCTGCCTAAGTGCAGGTGATGATCAGAGTCAGAGGTAAGGATTTCAGGATTCGATAAGTTTGTATTTAATTTTGATTGGATTTGCTTATATGCGTCAGTTAGACATCCTTAATTGTGGATGAAAATAAATCTTAATCTAAAAGTTGGATGGTGACATAATTTTATGTTATTAATATTTTTCTTTGATATTGTCGAGCACCAATTTTAAACATAATTTTATATATGTATATGTATTGTTTAGAGATGATTGTAGAATTAGAATTAGACTCAGAAGATCCAAATAATAAATTAGTCTGCTTCGTTAGCTATATCATCCTTCTAGGGCTCCTCAATGAGGCTAGGGGCCTAAATTTGTAAACCTAGAAAGCAAGTGAGAAAAAAGTGATCAAAAGAATGGTTGGAATCTGGTTGGGGAGGTGTATTATCACTATAATTCAATAAATTTCTTCATTGTCACATACCTGATAAATTCGAATGGTAAAGTACATTATATAAAATCTGAATCATACTACTTTTGAAATGAATTGAGCAGTTTTCACTGTTGTATATTCTGAATAATTGCCAGTGAATGCACATATTCACTTCCATTCAAACTGAAAACTCTGAGTGGCACATCAGTGGTTTACCCACTTGCTTTTTAACTAGACACTGTTTGGGGTTGGATTGCCAAAACCAATGCGAAAAGGTGTGTGGCTACCTACCCGACCACATGGATTTTCTCACTTACTCCTGTTTCCTCCCACAATAAAACCAATTGCACACTAGGACAGCTTTCATGTACTATACTTTCATTTCACAACAAATTTTGATATTCTGGTTGGTATCAAAGTTCCTCTTAGGTTAGTCCTAAAGCTTTGTACTTCATAGGTGGAACTTAAACCCAAAGATGCATGCTCTCCAGACGCAGCCAACTGTCAGCCCCACACTCATACATCACATACAGCGACATGAAGTCAAGGTCGTCCCAAATATACAGGTGAGAGATTCTGTTCAGATACACCTCACATTACCTTATACCTCAAGGTCATTCATTATATGTCAAGGTCATCATTAAGATATTGCATGTTGTCAGAACACTTACATTCGTCAGTAAGACAACACATAGTAAAGTCTAGAGACAAAAAGTCCTTTAACCAACTAACCATCATTAAGATACAGGTCACACAATTTTATATAAAATACAGTTGTTATATGTTGTTACTGGTAGATAGCCTTAAAAGTTTCTTTATTCCTTTTTATTGTAGAGAATAGAAAACAAAGAAGTCTTCTTTATGAATGGAGAGCATGCTGAATTTGACCATATTATCTACTGTACAGGGTACAAGGTTGACCTTCCTTTCCTCAGTGATGACCTACAGAACATGGTACTGGACAGAGATACTAATGCTGTAAAGGTGCACAGTTGTAACATCAATCTTCTCTGTATATCCAGCCTTTAGACGTATAGTTATGTTGTGAGAAAGGAAATTGCAAAATGATACAGTAGAACAAAACTGTCCTAAATACTCAAGTTTATCAGAATTTTAGTATATAAATGTTCATATGTATGGTATTTATCCCATATTATCCAAAGGACCAACACGTTATCTCAAAATCAGGATGGGCTCAATACAGAACATTGAAGAAGTATTTGTAGGTAATAAGGGCCCCACAGGAAAGTGCAGTTGCCCTATAGTAATCTGATCAGAAAAACAAAATGGTCAACTGGCTGCCATCTTGGATTTCATCTAGTAAAGTTTGTTATCACTATTTCATGAGAAGTACTGGATAGATCTTTCTCCAATTTCATATGTAGATTCCTCTTTATCTCTGGTTGTGCCTGCTTGATCTTGGGACTGATCAGAAAAAAACCGGAATGACTTCCAGCTGACCATCTTAGATTTGGCATTTACAGATATTTATCACTATTTCTGCAAAGGATTAATGTTCAAATTTCTTATCATTCAAAGCAAAAACAAAGAAGAGAAAAGAAAGGAAAAAAATAAAAATCCAACAATGGTGGATGCCCTCTGAGATAATTTTTTTTTTCTTTTCATAACAGCTTTCTTGACTTTTGTGGCAGAATATACTTAAGATCTTGCTGGTAATCTCAATCTGGGGTGTGTGTGTCTGATGGTGGGTGGGGGATTTCCAGCCACATAGTGGGACTCTTTCTGACCTGTCATTGTTCTAGTTGTGCTGAGAAATATTATAAACTTACTGTTCGGCATAGGCTTATTACCTTTAAAATGTAGTAGGGTAGAAACAAAATCAGCTATCTACTTGGTGGTTAGCGCAGTGCTAACCAGAACTGTACTATTGATTCTGTCATGAACCAGTCATGGGTATGATCAGTGTCACCCAGGTCACAATAGACAAATTGAACGTTTTTTACAGAACAAACAGAAATGCTGTTTTTATTCAGTAATAGGTCTGTTTACATCTATTAAAGCTGCTCTGATACCAATCAGTTGATAAATAGACAATACATGTATTCTTTGCTTCTTAATGAAGAAGTTTTATTTCATCGCATTGGATGGAAAATTTGATGCACAAGTGAAAGATACCAAAGTTTCCACTAGGAAACACAATTGTTATTCATCACCAATCAATGAATATTTCATTTGTAAAATTTCCCATTTATTTGATGCCAGTTTGAAATTTGCTGCTTTGTATGTATATTTGAAACATGTAGTCTATCATCATAACTCCACAATGCATTCTTTATCCTTTTATTCAAATCGCCCTGCGTCCGTGGTCCGTCGTCCGTTCGTAAACAATTCTTGTTACCGCTATTTCTGGAAAAGTACTGGATGGATCTTTCTCAAATTCCATATGCAGTTTCCCCATGGTCCCTAGTTGTGCATTGTACCTTTTATTGACTGATTCAAATTCAAGATGGCCGACAGGTGGCCATCTTGGATTTTGGATGTAAAAGTTTGTTACCGCTATTTCTTGGAAAGTACTGGATGGATCTTTCTCAAATTCCATATGCAGTTTCCCCATGGTCCCTAGTTGTGCATTGTACCTTTTTTTGACTGATTCGAATTCAAGATGGCCGACAGGTGGCCATCTTGGATTTTGGATGTAAAAGTTTGTTACTGCTATTTCTTGGAAAGTACTGGATGGATCTTTCTCAAATTTCATATGCAGGTTCCCCTTGGTCCCTAGTTGTGCATTGTACCTTTTTTGGACTGATCCGAAATCAAGATGGCAAAAAAATGTAAAAAAATTGTTGTCTTGCCCATCATCTCATTGGCTATCCTGGCTTATTACAGGTTATATACACGACACAGATATTTATTGTATACATATATACTGTTATTTCCTGTAGCTCTACAAGAGTGTGTTCAGCCCTGAGATTGGTCCAACTCTAGCTTTTGTTGGATTTGTCCAGCCAGCATCCGGAGGTGTGCTGTCCATGTCAGAGATACAGGCACGCTGGTTTGCCGAGTTATGTAAAGGAACGATCAAACTTCCGTCCAAGTCTGAAATGATGGGCAGCATGAAGTCGGAACAGGTCAGTGATGGTCTAGTGTTTACACTTGTTGTGTAGGTATGTTGTTCTGCCAGCTTGTAGCAATTCATAAGACATCCACTCTAGGCATGACCAAATTCCAGTGAGAGTGAAAGGTTGATTTTATTTCAGTGATATCCATAAAATATGTTTGTCTCATTATTCTATTTCTAGTATGTTGGAGATACAATGTAGAAAACAGATCGTTGTGTGATTTCTCTGTCCTACCTTCAAGTTAGGGAATGACATTATCAATTTTCAAAATTGATCCCCTTCACCAAAGCATGTCTAAGGTCAAATTGGAACTAAATCCAGGCATTCCTAAGAATGATTTTAATGGATTTGCCCTATTTCCCTTATTCAGCACTACCCCATCTGCCCTACGGGACATTTCTACAAATTGATTGGTCTTCACTCAAGCTTGCTTTGGGCCAAATCGGGGCAACATCCAGGGCCCTGCCCATCCATCCTTAAACGGCCAAAACCAAATGTTTATACAAATCTTATTCCTCTTCATCAAAGGATCCTTCAGAACAAATATAGGCAAAATCCAATGATCCCTACAAGAGGAGTAGGATTTTAAGGAATTTTCTCCATTTCTTCTATTGGGTCAAATTCCTCTGGCCCTAGGGAGGCCAGACCCACTGTTTATACAGAATTGGTTCCCACTTCCCCCAAGGATGCCTCAGACCAAATTTTATTTAAACTGATAAGTTGTTTGTGACCAGTTGCAATGCATAGGAAAAGTTGTCAGAGGACAGATGGATGAGGTGAAGCTGTATTCCTCTAGCTCACATAGCACTTTTTGGCATTTGAGCTAGATACAGGAGCATCAGTGAAACTGATGATTGCTCCCTGAAATCAACTTTGTTGGACTCAAAATTTGAAAAAAGAACAATAATTCTGTAGAACAACTGAATTTGGTACACAACACATTGCCTTAGTATGACAAAATAAATCATGATCCTTTCTTAACAGTGGGCAAAGTTATGCCCCTGACAAGAAAAGAAAGATGGACTGACAGATGGACAGACAGACAGACAAAGCGATGACTTTATACTCTCCTGGAAATTTTCAGGGAGCATAAACATTTAGAAATGATTTTTTCACGTATCTTTAGATAAAAACTAATTTAAAGTTTTTAAGTTTTCTTTAAAATATACAAGAGAACTTATTGATACAATGAAATCAAAATGAATTAAAAAATATAACAAAATTATAACTAAACCAGTAACTGGCTTTACTATAGTAATTATTTTGATTGCACCCAGAATTAATATCAGAAAACAACCACAGTTACACTAGTGAAGTCAAGCTAATTTTTTTTTTTTCATGAAATGTAAGAAATTTTGCTTGACACAAAATAAAATTGATAGGAATGCAGTCTGGTGTTAAAAGCCGTTTACTAATTATCATGTACAATGTATAGAGACATTTGTTTATTCAGTCATTGCATGTTTTCTGAAGTAGTAATCTTTCATTTTGAGGAGTCAATTACCAGAATATATGGACTAATATGGTTAATACCTAATTGATGTAGATTATTGTACCAATAGTTTAATGAGGTATCTAACCCTATACCTTGTTATGTCTATAAAATATTGTTCAGGAAGAAGTATCAAGTCGTTACTACAACTCACCCAGACACACACTGCAGAGGGACCCAGTCATCTACAATGATGAAATTGCTGGATTTATCGGTGCAAAACCAAGTTTTTTGAAAAATCCAAGTCTAATTTGGAAGTAAGATATATTTTCTTTCACCAGAATCACCAGGGACGGTTTTTAAACTATGTTGATTCATTGACATTACAGGGTTTGTACCAAAATTTGGTTATTAATTACCTGAACTTAATTTACTGAATGCATTCTGCAATAAGCATATACCTTATAATCAGCCCCCCCCCCCCTTTCCTGTTCAGTATGACAACTATTTAATAGTTCTATAATAAGCCCACCTTTCCTGCTCAGTATGACAGCTATTTAATTGTCCTATAATAAGCCCAGCTTTCCTGTTGAGTATGACAACCATTTCATAGTTCTATAATAAGCCCACCTTTCCTGCTCAGTATGACAACTGTTTCATTTTCCAATAATAAGCCCACCTTTCCTGTTCAGTATGACAACCATTTCATAGTTCTATAATAAGCCCACCTTTCCTGCTCAGTATGACAACTGTTTCATTTTCCAATAATAAGCCCACCTTTCCTGTTGAGTATGACAACCATTTCATAGTTCTATAATAAGCCCACCTTTCCTGCTCAGTATGACAACTATTTAATTGTCCTATAATAAGCCCACCTTTCCTGTTCAGTATGACAACCATTTCATTCTCCAATAATAAGCCCACCTTTCCTGTTCAGTATGACAACCATTTCATAGTTCTATAATAAGCCCACCTTTCCTGCTCAGTATGACAACTATTTAATTGTCTTATAATAAGCCCACCTTTCCTGTTCAGTATGACAACCATTTAATTTTCCTATAATAAGCCCACCTTTCCTGTTCAGTATGACAATTATTTAATTGTCTTATAATAAGCCCACCTTTCCTGTTCAGTATGACAACCATTTAATTTTCCTATAATAAGCCCACCTTTCCTGTTCAGTATGACAACTATTTAATTGTCCTATAATAAGCCCACCTTTCCTGTTCAGTATGACAACTATTTAATTGTTCTATAATAAGCCCACCTTTCCTGCTTAGTATGACAACTATTTAATTGTCCTATAATAAGCCCACCTTTCCTATAAATATATTAATAAGCATTTATCACATAAGTACAAATGATTATATATTGTTGTTAATAGTTTGCTGTGGGGCAGCTGTGGAGCCTATCAGTGGCGGCTACAAGGTCCTCACTCATGGAGCGGAGCCACTAAGGCCGTTAAGAAGGTTCCGATCACTGACCTTATGAACGTCTTTGGCATGATCTTAATCGGGATTATATCAATCTTACTGTACAAAATGTTCTTCTCTTCAGGATGCTGTTCACACTAAATTTCCAAAATTTACTGCCAATACAAGTTTTAAAATGTTTCAGGTTCAAAGATAAACATTGTTTCCAAATGATATTTAATGTTCAATTACTAAAACCAATAAACAGAAATTGGAAAATATGATGCAGATAAGTACATACTGACATATAGATTGTATTGTTCCAAGACACTATGCAAATTATTTTCAATATATATGATTTGCAGGAGGCGGTTTTTTAATGTTATAATTTGGGTGAATTGGATTGTCAGAAAGTTTTAAATCAATACTTAATTGTTTAAAGTTCTGTGCGAACATTTTTTTGTTCCATTTCCTTCAGGCGTATTTAATATGTATTTAATTGTGCTGTTTTTATGACAGTAATTGTTATGTTGTCATGTTGTACGCATGCTGAGCTATTGTGGAGTAGTACCACTATTGTTTTTGTTAAGACAGACAATTTCTTCATATACATTCAATTTTATTCTGTACTAGGCATTTTACATGGGTGATGTAAATACCTTGGCATGGCTGTGTATTACTGGAGAGGCTGTAACATCAGTTTGGTTTTGTAAATTAGATTACATGTGAATGTAGATGGGAGAGAAAGATCGACACACTATGATGATTTATCTATACAAATTCCTAGTCAATACAGATGCTGCCCATATTTACAAGCAGTGGCCAAGGTCGGCATAGCCATTCAACCTGTGATATTTGTGATATATATATTGAGGGTTGTATTCTGATCAGACTGAGTAGAAGTAAACTGAATTTCTGCAATTGTTTAAAATGAATTTAATTGAATCATAACTGTGATAGTTCTGTAAAATCATATAGAACCAGGGTGCTAATTTTTTTACAGTTTTTCCAAAAAAAAGAAAAAAAAACTCCCAAAATTATGTAGACATTTGATTTGGTGGGTAAATAAGCCTAAACTTAATTTTAAAAGTTCATGGACATATGAAGTGTATCCACAAAATCAATGAAAATAAATCACCCACAAAAATAACTGATTACACAGTAAAAGTATTGTAATGGATGACAGAACTTTCTTTACAGATATGGTGATACAAAGTGACCCTGACTATTTGGTGTTGATTTATAGAGAGTACGTCGTCCAGTCTCTTTAAACATAAATAGCATTTTGGCGAGGGAAATGACTAAAGTGGCAAGCTGCTTTAAAAATTGGTCCTGCTCTTCTGAATCAAGATACAGCTAATTTCTCAAAGACACTTGCTATGTAGTCTATTTATTCTACAACATTTGTTAAAAGATTAAGAATTAAGACTGTCAACACCTTGACAAATAAAATACGTAATTTGACAATTATTTAAGTTTTAAAGTAATATCTAAATAAATGTAATAGTTATTTTGAAAAATTTTATGAACTGCGAAGCAATTCTGATATAGGTAGAAATTGAAGTATAACTATATGAATGATGAAGTTGAAAACTTTCATAAATCTGTGATCAATATTGTACACTGATAAAATATTATTGATGTTTATGTCTGTTGAGATGAAAACATTGATGTTGAGTCTTCTGTTTTAATGATATCATGATGCTGATATATATTTACTTAAATATTAAATGAAATATATATTTTAAATATTACATGAACTTTAATTTATAGTTCATGTTGATTTTTATTTGTATTTTATTGTCAGAATTGTTCCAAATCTTTAGAATGCCAAAGAACCCATAACATTGTACATTGAATGGTGATTAAATCACTTTACCTCAACCAGTTGTTATATTCATTGAATCACTGAAATACTGTTCTTGCTTTTAACTGGTAATATGGGTAATTCATTTTTTTTTTTGTATAGATGCAAAATGCAGCTTTCTGATTCATTGATGTATTCTTTTAATTTCTTGATAAAATAAATCAAGCTCTGCCCAGCTAATAGTGACTGGAGGAGTCATAGGCAACACGCTATCTTTCAGTGGGTCTGTTGGAACTTCTTTCTTGTATAAATGAAATATCTGTCTATGCATTCACCCAGTGTGTGGCTCTGTCATTCAATGATGTAATATAAACAAATTATTTGACTACAACATCAAAAAATATTCCAATATTTTATAATGTAAACAACATAATGGATAAATAACAGATTTACGAGGGGGAAAATATGTTGCCTTATATTTTTACATATTGCCATTTCAAATGTTACAAGCACACTCATGACTGAATTTTGAATGACTGAAAATGATGTGGATTGGCTGTCATGCAGTTATGCGTAGTGATTTCTTATGAAATAATCCTTCATTAAAAAATTTATACATTTATGTGTTATTTTTGTTTTTGAACCCATCTGAGAAATTGGTTAAAGCTTTGATAGGGACATTTTTAACTTCATGATGGTATGAAAGAAAAACCTATTTGCAAACTTATCATGAATGCGTTACGGATATTCATTTAGTTTCCCAGTAGGTTTTTCTGTTATTTCTCGACAGATACGCTCTGTCAATGAATTGTCTCTAAACAAATTTAGGAATTAATTGAAATGTGTTCATGCTATTTTATTTATTTTATTCTATTTATGTTAAAGAACTGACTGGTGAAACATTTTTCTTAAAAAAATATCCACAGACATGACCTCATATTTGCTCACCTGGAATAATGGACATGTGTATCAGACATGTGAATGTACATGCCTCTCTGATGACATCACTAAGTCACAGAGATGCTTGATTTAGCTCACAGTGACCAAAAGTACACATGTATTACATCAAATCATTATTTGAATGGGAATGACATTTTGATAACAAAAAAGTCAAAAGTAGGGTTTTTTTATTGTTTGTTTTTTTCCCTCGAGATGAGCAAGATTTTTGATAAACTTCTTGTTTATAACATAAATTATTTAAATTAAGTTAATTTTTCATCTCTTTGTCTATGATTCCCTAGTTATTAACATCAGAAATGAGTCACTGCTAGTTATAATTTAAAAACCATCACTTTTCCAATGTAAGACATGCAAGTCTGGACTTCCATTGCCAAAAAGTTGCAAGGATGTGTGGTCTGTAGTTCATGGTTGATTTTCATTCTCATGCCAGTCAACAACACAACCCTGGTATCCCAGGATGGATTGATTGATCATAAAGGATGCCAGACATGATGAGGAAAAATACACTCAATGAAATATATACCCATAATAATCTATGGTGAGTTGATCTCAACACAATAGTGTTTTTTCATTTCTGGATGCAGGACATGTTACAGTAACAAAAATTGCCCGAATGTGAGGTCTTATAGTTCAATTGTTCAAGTGATACAGCTTGACAAAATAACATATCTGAAATACATAACAGTCCGAACCGATGTCAAGACCTTACTTCATGTACCTACAGCCAATGAAACACAAAGAAAGGTTTTATCTTGGTAAAAATGTCATGATGTTGGCTCAATAGCATGCTTGGGATGAAGGGCTATGGTGTTTGTTCAAATGTGACCTTGACCTTCGTTCAAGTCACAGGGGTTAAATATGCTAAACTACAACAACTGACAGTATTATCAGTTCCATTTAAAAAAAATAAGCCTTCAAATTTAGAAACAACAAAAACCTTATAAGTATGTATTTATCAGTTCTGTCTACCAAAACACTGGGACTGACGGACAGGTTCTAAAACTATCCAAAGACTTGACCATCTGAAATGACCGTTAGACTCATGGGTCTATTGTCTTATCTATAAAGTTGTACTTCTAAACTCAAAAAGAGCAGTTTTATGATGTTTTGAAGAAATTTGTGGATGACTTTTCTGGGGACGTAGTTGACGGTGTGATTCGGAAAGTAGCATCAACCACTTCTGGTTTTTTGATTGCTGAGCTACTTATCTTGTGTATTCTGAAAGACAGGAAAGATTTCAAATAAATTGTGCAAGCATTTTCCACAAATCACTGATTTCAAATTCATGAATATTCCGCCTTTGTGGACTACTGTCCCGAATTTTAGGACCCGGTAATAAATATTTCGGCTTGTTTCTTGATCTTGGAAAAACTGACTTTGGGTGAAAATTAAAAAAACTACATATAAGCAAGAAGACCCCATCTTTTCTAAATCATGAAAAGTATCATCGAAAGTTTCTCTATCCAAACATAAAGTCTTTAAAAAGTGTAATACCAGAAGTTTGTCAAATAAAGGAATTGATTTAGTTTGGATCATTTTGTAAAATTCCTTTAATCAAATGAAAACTTTGAATTTCACACCATTTTCTTACAATATCCCTATATGATACCCTTTATCTATAGAGTTATTGCCCTTTATTAAAACATCATATCTGGAGCATAACTTTGTTAACATATAAACTAGGACAATGGAACTTAGTGTGTTCATTGTCATACTAAAATAATGTGCATTGTACCAAAGTCAGGCCCACAACCGCTTAATTACGGAGTTATTGTCCCTTGTAAGAATTTCGTGTCCCGAGCATAATTGTTTTTATTGATACAGATGAAACACAACTTGCTGTAAAATATAGTATAAATATTAATCTTTGATTTCCCACACAATTTACAATATTGAAATATTCACAAACACTGGCATTGGTAACAAGCAGTGCTTACATCTGACATGTGCATTAAGTATCTGACCGAGTGATGTACTTTCATAGCTAAAACAGAAGTATATGTGTGACACAAAGACTTACAGAAAACATGTTGAAACATGTCTCCCTCTACAAACTCACTTTTTTAAACATATTTCTACAGATTTGTGTACTTGATGTGACCAAATTCAAAATTCGTCGACAGGAAAAGCCCCAAATTCGAGTCAATATTCCTTGTTCTTAATTCTCGTTTGCATAAATATATGTTGGTAATAGTCTACACATTGATGAGGATATTACACATACTATTTACAATGTGTTTTACGAATTGACATCCTTTCTCTTCCTGGTGCCCATCATTTTCAAATGGAAAACTGAGATGTCAGTATGATATATTAAACCCTGTTTGTTATCTCTCTATCTAATTATGTGGAAGTTTTTGTTCTGTTGCGACACTTTCTCGTAGTTTTTTGGATGATGCCGTCATATACCAACACACGGAACCGTTATGGAATAAAACCGTTTATACTGATTGTCATTATCGGAGGATTTACACATCTCAACAATTTGCTTTATGAGACAGCTTTAAGTTTTAAACTTGGAGCCGGTCAGGTGCGCCATGGTTACGACCAAACAGTACGTATACTCGTGTGTTTCCTTTAAAATATATAATGTCGTATTTTAAAAACAGAACAAAGCAGTTGACTTAGAAAGCATTTAATGACGACGAAGAACATAACAACAAAAAGCAGATATTTTGATCTTTATGTCGACTTTTGTCCAACATTTCCCTGTAAAAACAAGAAACAATACATATCTTACTAATATCACACATTGTGGACGTGTTTTAAAGAAAAATTCAATATTTTTAAATAGGAATTACAATACAGCTACAATGATAATACTTCATGTCTGTTCAGTCCCCTTTTTGTACCAATATAGAATTAATGAGGTTTATTCTGATGGAAGTCTATTTTCGCAACACATTATGTAAAAGACAAAAAATTCGGAATTCACCAGGCTCTTAATTCAATGAAACTGTACAAAATATGAAGAGAAGGAAGATTTATATGAAGACTTGGGAATAAAGAAGAAAAAGACCAGGTTTTCCGTAAGGGGAAGAGTCCTCTGCATCATCGACGACATCCGTCATATACATTTTGGTTGGTCAATTCAAGTAAGTAATGTCACGTTCCCAAATGAGAACAAAGTAAACATAAATCGAACCACCTGACTTGATAACGAGCATCTTCATAACGCATGCAACTTCATAACGCATAATAGAATATTTCCCAAAAATGTTCAACTTACATTTTCATCTGGCTTATATTGCGTTGATTCCGTGGGCATTCTTTGTTCACTAATTCATATATCCACGAATATAATTACTGCTAGCATTTACAGATTTATTTGTACTCTATGTACTGTATATATGTTCGAAATTTTCTCTTTCTTTCTTTCTGTTGATACCGTAATACTTCACATTCCACCATCTTAACTGATACCTGATATGAACTTACCGCATTTTTTAATCTAGAACTTCAATTATACCAAACTGACTATACAAACATTGTAACGTGCCATTTCTATATGTAAATATGATAAAGACAAATGATTCTACTTCCAATTATTGCTACTTGAAGAAATGGAAAGTGTCCGCGAAACATCGTCTTTGTAAAAACCAGAAATTCGAGTTTGGCGGAATGACATTAATATATTTGTATAACGACTCCCTCGCTGGTGACCGAGAGTTCTACAACTGGTTACTTCTAGGTTTATCTTTGTAATTGTTATATTTTTACAAAGTTATTCTAATCCTGAAAAGAACGAAACAAATAGCTCACAAAAGCAGTACCCAGTGGAGCAGCTTCTAATCAAGACATGATTGATTCGTTTTCATTAAGAAGCATGAAAAATGAACTAAGATAATTAATACCAATACCACGATTCAGGTTACAATATCATCCTAACGGCCGTAACCCCATCGGCAGCACATTACACCCCAGCGGTAGGATCCACCTACGCGGCACGCCCTTCCGGTTATCTCCCAGGCTGAACACCCATACAGACGGCAGACACATCCTCCTCCCGACTGCCCTATAAGAACCAACATTTATATCCAAGTAAATCAGTATTGTCTTAGGACAACATGTCAGCGCACCCTCGGAGCTTTCTGTTCGTGTTTCTCGCGAAGCTGAGATCACAGACTGCCTTACATCATTAGGTAAACCAATTTACCCAAACTACTCAGGATAGCATGCGACGGGCTTACCTATTGATGTTCAGCAAAGAAACCAGAAATAAAGACTTCTGCACTTAGGACGACAAAACCCATTGAAAAATTCACTCAGGACAACAAAACCCATTAAAAATTTCACTTGGGACAACAAAACCCATTAAATGTCTTACTCAGGAAAACAAAACCCATTGAAAGTTTTACTCGGGACAATAAACCCATTAAAAGTTTCACCTAGGACGACGAAACCCATTAAAACTCTCACTCAGGACAACAAAACCATTAAAAGTTTCACTCAGGACGACAAACCCATTAAAAGTCTCACTCAGGACGACGGAACATATTAAAGTTTCACTCAAGACGACAAAAGCCATTATAAGTCATACTTAAGACGACGAAACCCATTGAAAGTTTCTCTCAGGACGACAAACCCATTACAAGTTTCACTCAGGACGACAAACCTATTAAAGTATCACTTAGGACGACAGACCCATTAAAAGTATCAATCAAATTCGGTGAATCCATTAAAAGTCTCACTCAGGACGACAAACCTATTACAAGTTTCACTCAGGACGACAAACCCATTACAAGTTTTACTCAGGACGACAAACCTATTAAAGTATCACTTAGGACGACAGACCCATTAAAAGTATCAATCAAATTCGGTGAATCCATTAAAAGTCTCACTCAGGACGACAAAACACATTAAAAGTTTTATTCAGGACGATAAACCGATTGAAAGTTTCACTCAGGACGACAAACCCATTAAAACTATCACTCAAATTCGGTGAATCTAAGTCAAAAGTATTAATAAAAGATATTTACATTGATACAACTGACAAACTACAAGTAGAACAAGACCAGAAGTTGAAGAAGGGTAAGCGTCTTTTGCTTCACCCACCATGTACATTTTGATCAATCTACCAAGCAAGTAGTGACAGGTTTATGGTAAACTACTACGGAATCACCAGGCATACGAGCACGAAACATAACTTAATTCACTCTGTATTTGTAATCAGTAAATATCGTTATTCTTCATTCGTCGAATTGTTATGTGATTCTAATTAAATTAATATCTTATATCATTTGTATTATGTACTTATCCAAGTTACTATAATGGTACAATAATATTGATCTACTTACCGTCTACGTTGCTGACACCGAGGCACATAAGACCTACCACCAGTAACAGAGTCACCACTACCAGTTTGCTATTCATCTTCAGTGATTTGTATCTTCTTAGTAGATAACACCGACAAAATAGCCAAGGCTTCATGTGTATGTATTTATAAGCGAATCGACCTAAGACAATCAATCATTATTCGGTGCACGAGGAAATAGTAAAATGTTAAACATGATGACTGCTTGTCAATTTTTTAATTTAGAATTAAAATGAAGATTTTTATGGCATTTACATATATCTCTAAGTTCAGTTCTATTATTCTCAGAATTTGTTTTCTATAAATTCCTGCCTTTTATCTCTGTTGTTTAGATGTCAAACGTTCACGTTCGTAAAAAAATATAAGAATTAATCACACATCATTGCATATCAGGATTGTAAATAAACTTTGTTTATTTCCTTTACGGGGAAACCATGAGTACTGACTTTTTATGAGTATGTTTATTGAAAAGATGTTAACCTTAAGATGTATGAACTTCACGCAAAAGGAATTACGTGCATATTCGACGATACGCGCGCGCTGCTCTTTAGATTTAAAACTGAAAAGAGGAATTACAGCCGTATTGTATTGAGTCCATGTATTTACCAATTTTAACGTTCAAAATGTAAGATATAAATTAAACTTTTGTTTTATTTATTTATCTTTTCATTTATGTATCTTTTTAACACTGAAGCAACAAAGCATCACTTGCTTTCAGGATCGTCACATGTGAATATATTGTCCAAATTTTGCCCTAGTTTTATAGACATTGAGTTTGGATTATGGGATTTTCTAATTGTTTTTTATGGATTATGGAAAATGGTAGTGTCTTTCAATTGCACAATTTTTTTTTAAATCTGCGTTTTCAACTGGATGTTGGAAGAGTCACCACGGTTTAGATAATGTTATTTGAACAGATCACCAGACTATAATACAATAAATAAGAGGATTGTCTCCTGAAGGCCGAAGTACTAGGGGCTACTGTCACTCAGATTGCCTGAGGCAGGTACACCCATGTGATTCATGGGGATGACAGACGACAACATAACGGATGTATTACAAAATGTATTCGGTACTCGGGAGGGAGTGCGCAAACCTTCGGAATGTTTATAATAGTATCACGGCCATCATTGCTTAAACTGTTAATGCGTTCGTCTATCATGGGTAATCTAAAGGATTGTATTTTCGAGGGCTCCCATTTTCGCGCATAAAATGAAATCACTGAAGTTTTACAGGTGTAATAATTCTCCGAGAATAAATAAATAAGTAAACAAAAACAAAACATAGCAAAAGGACAAAGCAAAAAATATACGTTACATTAATTTTATGTACAATAGACTTCAGGGGGTTTTACATAACCATGAAAATTAGTACTATCGAATATTTTTTTATAAAGAATGTACCATCGAAAAGAGAACAAAAAAAACCAAGTGACATTTTGTAGTCTGGTAATAGTCGCGATGACATCGTTTGACAATTCTTCATGTACGTTTGATCAAACTGACCGTCAGTACTTGCCCTGTGGCCACTTTTTATGTCACTTGTACTTTGTTGTTGATATAAATCTGTCAAATATGCATAGGAAACAACATACGTCTGGCAGCGGACATTATTGTGTGTGACGTTATATCGAAGAGTAAAGAAGGACCTTGTGTCAGAACAATTGTGTGTGACGTATACATTGGAGAGTAAAGAAGGACCTTGTGTCAGAACAATTGTGTGTGACGTATATATTGGAGAGTAAACAAGGACCTTGTGTCAGAACGATTCTCTCTCGGATATTCGGGTGTCCTTGCCACCAGCGACATTACATATTTAATGCTAGCGCGTGCCAATTGTTCTTTGATAGCGTTAATGTTAGTAAATGGTATTTTGTAATCCCAAGTAAAGAAACGGAACGGACATCTAGTCATCAGCATGCGTTTGGAATCACTAATACTGATATGCCTGTGCCTTTCACCAACTATTTTCTGGTGTTACGGACATGGCTATCCGGATTGCGATATCGATAAATTTCAGGTTCAAAATGACTTAAATGTGTCAAGATTTGAGGGTTACTGGTACGCCATTTCAGCTAACAGAGAGTTCAACCCTTTCAGGGTAGCAATGTCCACTGCCCCGACGGACGTTGGGGGGATGGAATATACCGGTGGTATGGGTTTGTTTTCTGGTTTCAACGTTGGTATGCCAAGACAGACGCCATGGGCAGCTGCGGAAATGAGACAGATCCGAAACCTACAGTACTACTTCGAAATGACGACAGAAAATGGAACTATGCGTACATTGACAAGTGAGTTGTATTAATTATGATGTATGTGTTCGGTAAAACAGATTAAACGCTGGATTCTAATTAAAATCTGTATTTCAATATTTACATTAGGCCGCTAATGGAGAAGGACATAACTACAGGATAGCGATGATAACTGATTTCGATGAGGAAACATTTTCTGTATAACTTATAGGTACATAATTATTGTGTAATTCACGTTTCAATAGTCCTAAATGCTTTCTATATCAAATGTTATTAAACTATCTATATGTAATTAATGATGTCTAGTGATAATTAGGAAGACAGTGGTGGTCTGTTAGAGTGTTGTCCCTCACAGTGGTGGTCTGTTAGAGTGTTGTCCCTCACAGTGGTAGTCTGTTAGAGTGTTGTCCCCAAAGTGGTAGTCTGTTAGATTGTTGTCCCTCATAGTGGTAGTCTGTTAGAGTGTTGTCCCCCACAGTGGTAGTCTGTTAGAGTGTTGTCCCTCACAGTGGTAGTCTGTTAGAGTGTTGTCCTCCACAGTGGTAGTCTGTTAGAGTGTTGTCCCACAGTGGTAGTCTGTTAGAGTGTTGTCCCTCACAGTGGTAGTCAGTTAGAGTGTTGTCCTCCACAGTGGTATAGTCTGTTAGAGTGTTGTCCCTCACAGTGGTAATCTGTTAGAGTGTTGTCCTCCACAGTGGTGGTCTGTTAGAGTGTTGTCCTCCACAGTGGTAGTCTGTTAGATTGTTGTCCCCCATACAGTGGTAGTCTGTTAGAGTGTTGTCCTCCACAGTGGTAATCTGTTAGAATGTTGTCATCCACAGTGGTAGTCTGTTAGAGTGTTGTCCTCCACAGTGGTAGTCTGTTAGAGTGTTGTCCTCCACAGTGGTAGTCTGTTAAAGTGTTGTCCCACAGTGGTAGTCTGTTAGAGTGTTGTCCCCCACAGTGGTAATCTGTTAGAGTGTTGTCCTCCACAGTGGTAGTCTGTTAGAGTGTTGTCCCTCATAGTGGTAGTCTGTTAGAGTGTTGTCCCCCACAGTGGTAGTCTGTTAGAGTGTTGTCCCTCACAGTGGTAGTCTGTTAAGATGTTGTCCTCCACAGTGGTAGTCTGTTAGAGTGTTGTCCCCCACAGTGGTAGTCTGTTAGAGTGTTGTCCCCCACAGTGGTAATCTGTTATAGTGTTGTCCTCCACAGTGGTAGTCTGTTAGATTGTTGTCCCCCATACAGAGGTAGTCTGTTAGAGTGTTGTCCTCCACAGTGGTAATCTGTTAGAATGTTGTCCTCCACAGTGGTAGTCTGTTAGAGTGTTGTCCTCCACAGTGGTAGTCTGTTAGGGTGTTGTCCCCCACAGTGGTAATCTGTTATAGTGTTGTCTTCCACAGTGGTGGTCTATTAGAGTGTTGTCCCCCACAGTGGTAGTCTGTTAGGGTGTTGTCCCCCACAGTGGTAATCTGTTATAGTGTTGTCCTCCACAGTGGTAATCTGTTATAGTGTTGTCCTCCACAGTGGTGATCTGTTAAAGTGTTGTCCCCCACAATGGTAGTCTGTTAGGGTGTTGTCCCCCACAGTGGTAATCTGTTATTGTTGTCCTCCACAGTGGTAGTCTGTTAGATTGTTGTCCCCCATACAGTGGTAGTCTGTTAGAGTGTTGTCCTCCACAGTGGTAATCTGTTAGAATGTTGTCCTCCACAGTGGTAGTCTGTTAGAGTGTTGTCCCCCACAGTGGTAGTCTGTTAGAGTGTTGTCCCTCACAGTGGTAGTCTGTTAAGATGTTGTCCTCCACAGTGGTAGTCTGTTAGAGTGTTGTCCCCCACAGTGGTAGTCTGTTAGAGTGTTGTCCCCCACAGTGGTAATCTATTAGATTGTTGTCCCCCATACAGAGGTAGTCTGTTAGAGTGTTGTCCCTCACAGTGGTGGTCTGTTAGAGTGTTGTCCCTCACAGTGGTGGTCTGTTAGAGTGTTGTCCCTCATAGTGGTAGTCTGTTAGAGTGTTGTCCCCCACAGTGGTAGTCTGTTAGAGTGTTGTCCCTCACAGTGGTAGTCTGTTAGAGTGTTGTCCTCCACAGTGGTAGTCTGTTAGAGTGTTCTCCCACAGTGGTAGTCTGTTAGAGTGTTGTCCCTCACAGTGGTAATCTGTTAGAGTGTTGTCCTCCACAGTGGTGGTCTGTTAGAGTGTTGTCCTCCACAGTGGTAGTCTGTTAGAGTGTTGTCCCCCACAGTGGTAGTCTGTTAGGGTGTTGTCCTCCACAGTGGTAATCTGTTATAATGTTGTCAATCCACAGTGGTAGTCTGTTAGAGTGTTGTCCTCCACAGTGGTAGTCTGTTAGAGTGTTGTCCTCCACAGTGGTAGTCTGTTAAAGTGTTGTCCCACAGTGGTAGTCTGTTAGAGTGTTGTCCCTCACAGTGGTAATCTGTTAGAGTGTTGTCCTCCACAGTGGTAGTCTGTTAGAGTGTTGTCCCTCACAGTGGTAGTCTGTTAGAGTGTTGTCCCCCACAGTGGTAGTCTGTTAGAGTGTTGTCCCTCACAGTGGTAGTCTGTTAAGATGTTGTCCTCCACAGTGGTAGTCTGTTAGAGTGTTGTCCCCCACAGTGGTAGTCTGTTAGGGTGTTGTCCCCCACAGTGGTAATCTGTTATAGTGTTGTCCTCCACAGTGGTAGTCTGTTAGAGTGTTGTCCTCCACAGTGGTAGTTTGTTAGAGTGTTGTCCCCCACATTGGTAATCTGTTAGAGTGTTGTCCCCCACAGTGGTAGTCTGTTAGGGTATTGTCCCCCACAGTGGTAATCTGTTAGAGTGTTGTCCTCCACAGTGGTGGTCTGTTAAAGTGTTGTCCCTCACAGTGGTAGTCTGTTAGAGTGTTGTCCCTCACAGTGGTAGTCTGTTAGAGTGTTGTCCCTCACAGTGGTAGTCTGTTAGAGTGTTGTCCCTCACAGTGGTAGTCTGTTAGAGTGTTGTCCCTCACAGTGGTAGTCTGTTAGATTGTTGTCTCTCATAGTGGTAGTCTGTTAGAGTGTTGTCCCCCACAGTGGTAGTCTGTTAGAGTGTTGTCCCTCACAGTGGTAGTCTGTTAGAGTGTTGTCCTCCACAGTGGTAGTCTGTTAGAGTGTTGTCCCACAGTGGTAGTCTGTTAGAGTGTTGTCCTCCACAGTGGTGGTCTGTTAGAGTGTTGTCCTCCACAGTGGTAGTCTGTTAGAGTGTTGTCCCCCACAATGGTAGTCTGTTAGGGTGTTGTCCCCCACAGTGGTAATCTGTTAGAGTGTTGTCCTCCACAGTGGTGGTCTGTTAGAGTGTTGTCCCCCACAGTGGTAGTCTCTTATGGTGTTGTCCTCCACAGTGGTGGTCCGTTAGAGTGTTGTCCCCCACAGTGGTAGTCTGTTAGGGTGTTGTCCCCCACAGTGGTAATCTGTTAGAGTGTTGTCCCTCACAGTGGTAGTCTGTTAGAGTGTTGTCCCTCACAGTGGTAGTCTGTTAGAGTGTTGTCCCCCACAGTGGTATAGTCTGTTAGGGTGTTGTCCTCCACAGTGGTAGTCTGTTAGAATGTTGTCCTCCACAGTGGTAGTCTGTTAGGGTGTTGTCCTCCACAGTGGTGGTCTGTTAGAGTGTTGTCCTCCACAGTGGTAGTTTGTTAGAGTGTTGTCCCCCACATTGGTAATCTGTTAGAGTGTTGTCCCCCACAGTGGTAGTCTGTTTGTCCCCACAGTGGTAGTCTGTTACAGTGGTTGTCCCCTCACAGTGGTAGTCTGTTAGAGTGTTGTCCCTCCAGTGGTAGTCTGTTAGAGTGTTGTCCCCCACAGTGGTTGTCTGTTAGTGTGTTGTCCCACAGTGGTAGTCTGTTAGAGTGTTGTCCCCCACAGTGGTGGTCTGTTAGAGTGTTGTCCTCCACAGTGGTAGTTTGTTAGAGTGTTGTCTCCCACAGTGGTAATCTGTTAGAGTGTTGTCCCCCACAGTGGTAGTCTGTTAGGGTGTTGTCCTCCACAGTGGTAGTCTGTTAGGGTGTTGTCCCCCACAGTGGTAATCTGTTATAGTGTTGTCCTCCACAGTGGTAGTCTGTTAGAGTGTTGTCCTCCACAGTGGTGGTCTGTTAGAGTGTTGTCCCCCACAGTGGTGGTCTGTTAGAGTGTTGTCCTCCACAGTGGTAATCTGTTATAGTGTTGTCCTCCAGTGTTGTCCTCCACAGTGGTAGTCTGTTAGAGTGTTGTCCCCCACAGTGGTAATCTGTTATAGTGTTGTCCTCCACAGTGGTAGTCTGTTAGGGTGTTGTCCCCCACAGTGGTGATCTGTTATAGTGTTGTCCTCCACAGTGGTGATCTGTTATAGTGTTGTCCTCCACAGTGGTGGTCTGTTAGAGTGTTGTCCTCCACAGTGGTAATCTGTTATAGTGTTGTCCTCCACAGTGGTGGTCTATTAGAGTGTTGTCCCCCACAGTGGTAGTCTGTTAGAGTGTTGTCCCCCACAGTGGTAATCTGTTATAGTGTTGTCCTCCACACAGTGGTCCCCCACAGTCTGTTATACAGTGGTGGTCTGTTATAGTGTTGTCCTCCACAGTGGTAGTGTGTAATAGTGTTGTCCCCCACAGTGGTGATCTGTTATAGTGTTGTCCTCCACAGTGGTGATCTGTTATAGTGTTGTCCTCCACAGTGGTAGTCTGTTAGGGTGTTGTCCCCCACAGTGGTGATCTGTTAGGGTGTTGTCCCCCACAGTGGTGATCTGTTATAGTGTTGTCCTCCACAGTGGTGATCTGTTATAGTGTTGTCCTCCACAGTGGTGATCTGTTATAGTACAGTGTTCTGTTATAGTGTTGTCCTCCACAGTGGTAATCTGTTATAGTGTTGTCCTCCACAGTGGTAATCTGTTATAGTGTTGTCCTCCACAGTGGTAATCTGTTATAGTGTTGTCCTCCACAGTGGTGATCTGTTATAGTGTTGTCCTCCACAGTGGTAGTCTGTTATAGTGTTGTCCTCCACAGTGGTAGTCTGTTAGGGTGTTGTCCCCCACAGTGGTAATCTGTTATAGTGTTGTCCCCCACAGTGGTAATCTGTTATAGTGTTGTCCCCCACAGTGGTAATCTGTTATAGTGTTGTCCTCCACAGTGGTGATCTGTTATAGTGTTGTCCTCCACAGTGGTGATCTGTTATAGTGTTGTCCCCCACAGTGGTAATCTGTTATAGTGTTGTCCTCCACAGTGGTGATCTGTTATAGTGTTGTCCTCCACAGTGGTGATCTGTTATAGTGTTGTCCCCCACAGTGGTAATCTGTTATAGTGTTGTCCCCCACAGTGGTAATCTGTTATAGTGTTGTCCTCCACAGTGGTGATCTGTTATAGTGTTGTCCCCCACAGTGGTGATCTGTTATAGTGTTGTCCCCCACAGTGGTAATCTGTTATAGTGTTGTCCTCCACAGTGGTAATCTGTTATAGTGTTGTCCTCCACAGTGGTAATCTGTTATAGTGTTGTCCTCCACAGTGGTGATCTGTTAAAGTGTTATGCTCAGAGGCTATTATCAAACTTGGAGAGACAATCTACTTTTTAGGACCAGTCCTGGCGACTATCAACCCCTAGAATATATCCTAAATATATCAATAGACTATATGTTATGATAAAAGCGACAGCAGTGATGCAAACATGAAAAATATGATGATACCTGAATACTGACTACAACAGAACTTGCCCACCGCCATGAACTGCCAATGTCTTTCTGTTTCAGCCTTGTGCTGTTATATCTGTTGTATACCAGTTGTACTTTTTTCTGGTGCGTGTGTTCATGACACACATCAGCTGATATCCTTTTAATCTGACAACAGCAAAATATTCTCTTTTTTTCAAACAACACTGTTTTTCTAAGCTCATGAATAAATAACAAGTGATGGAATAATAAAGAAAATGTTTACAGCTAAAAGCACCAAGTGTAAGTCATATTTTTATTTTTAAAAAACTGAAACAGAAGAGAAAACAGAACTAGATTTGTAATAACACGACAAATCCTCGGTTTCTGATGGTTGTACTGTGTATGTATGCCTTAAACATTGTCTTTCATGTATAATAACCTGTCCATGGCATTTACTACGGGGAGAGAGGTAAGGTGTAGAGTTTTAAAAACGATACTGTAAAAATCATTTATTTTCGTGGAAAATTTGTTTTCGCTGACTTCTGTGATACTCTTATCCACGAATTCATATGTCAACAAACTGTTCAAAGTTTCAAGTAAAATTATTTGTAGTTATCCACGAAATAACAATTTTGTAAAAAAAAAATACCACGAAAATTGAGCTCCGCGGAAATACATTAATTGTCAGTATAACGCAAGTAATATTCTGAAGCTAACTTCGTACTCTCACGAGATTCCAACGAAACCGAGTGTTTGCAGGGTAACAACCATTTTACGATGTTCTAGGCATTATAATCATTGATGTTCTACCTGTCCATTTTCACTGTATATCCTCAACATACAAACATGAAATGATGTTTAGTTTGCCGTCATTCGATTCAACATCAATTTCCATCACATTCCATCCAAATTTGCAGCACTTATTGGTATCATTATCTTTTGAAAGTTTTTTTTTTTAATTTTGATGGTCAAATTCGTTGTTTCTAAACTGATGAATTGATTGATACTGAAATCTCTTCATACTTTAAAACGTAATTCTTTGTCAATGACTATTATTTCTCTCATTTTCAGCTGGAGCAGTAATGGCGGATCGTTGTTATTACGCTCAAGGATTAAATATTCCAAGAAACGAATCAAACGTAGCCAAAACCGACTACATTTTCCAAGGAAGTAAATTTCCCATATGGATTATCAAGACCGACTACGAAGGTTACGCTCTGATCTACTCTTGTTGGAATACCAACGCTAACGGCGAATGTAGTCCGGGCAGTTCTTACGTCATCTCTCTGAACCGAGTTATGGAAGGCCACACTGCCGCAGAACTGGCACAGGTTGAAGCCGCAAGTACTGAAGTTTGTGTGCCACCCGAATCCTTGCGACCCGTTTTTCATGACGGAGGCTGTGCTATCAACGCTACATATTTCCCTGCGGAGGAATTTTCTATCATGAATGACCCTACCACTTACTTCCCTTTCTATTAAAAAAATGTTATTGATAAATGCGGAATTGCCATATCGTTCCAGATGGATTCTGTAAAATTATATTTTTTCAGGGGGTTCACATTTTTGTTTGAAAAAATTACAAATTAGAAATTACAGTACTGAAAAGTCATAGAATTCAACCAATCTAAAAACTCACTACGAACAAACATGCTTTTACGGTACAATCATGTTTATTCACGTAGAAACATTATTACAAGTTTTTTGACAATTGTGGGTCGTATTCTATCACCGTCACAAATACTTAAATATACCTACATATTTCACGCCAAGCATACAATTCCTACATAGGTAGTAGCTTATCTAATTTTGCTGTAAGATACTTAATGATAATTTCTCCATTGATTTTATTTCATGCTCTCATTTTTTCATAGACTACGTAAAGATATTTTCAAAATGAAGAAATGTTTTTGTTTTTTTCTTCAAAATAATGATTTTTGTGTGTAATATTGTAAGCTAATTATACTATATGAAATAAAGACAGAATATCTTATATATGACGTTTGATGTCACATATCTTGAATGAAATAGTTGACAAAGCTATTAAAAGAAATGGTTTTACCTTACTTGCAACAAACATTTGCATTGGTTTGAAAGTATTTTACTACAGTATCGTCCAATAACACAAAAAAAAAAAAAAAAAAAATGGCGTCGGCTTTTGTTACGTTGAATTTGATTGGTGGGTAGACCGGAGTGATATTTTCACAAATCATGTGTAGGACTTATGTGCGTCTACTGTAAAATTGTACAGATCCCGATTTTATTCTGACGACAGAACTTGTATTAAAACCTCCGCTGTCAGCTCAATGCGATTAGCAACGGTATTTGTACCTTGCAATTAATGTACATCAAAGGATAAATTTGAATTCAAAGGAGCTATTGATTTGTGTGTGTTTTGTTCAATCTTACAGCTGGTTATAGACACTGATGCTGGTCGTTCGATCCACCAGTTTTCCAGTAAACTGCGAGCCACATTTTAATTCATTCGAATGCAACGTCTCAGAATTTGACAGTACTAGATGTTCTTCCGAAATTATTGATAAATATATGAAAATTACGAAATGTATTGTAATATGGAACAAGCGGACCCCAATCTAGTTATAAATAAGCTTGAAAAGTTGTTATCAGGGACGTATAATTCTGTAATTATTCTGTATTATACGTCCCTGATGTTATGCACTTGTGTGTGTTATCGGAAACGTATTATTCTGTATTATACGTCCCTGATGTTATGCACTTGTGTGTGTTATCGGAAACGTTTTATTCTGTATTATACGTCCCTGGTGTTATGCACTTGTGTGTGTTATAAGGGACGTATAATTCTGTAATATACGTCCCTGGTGTTACCCACTTGTGTGTGTTATCAGGGACGTATAATTCTGTAATATACGTCCCTGGTGTTATGCACTTGTGTGTGTTATCAGGGACGTATAATTATGTATCATACGTCCCTGGTGTTATGCCCTTGTGTGTGTTATCAGGGACGTATAATTATGTATCATACGTCCCTGGTGTTATGCCCTTGTGTGTGTTATCAGGGACGTATAATTATGTATCATACGTCCCTGGTGTTATGCCCTTGTGTGTGTTATCAGGGACGTATAATTATGTATCATACGTCCCTGGTGTTATGCCCTTGTGTGTGTTATCAGGGACGTATAATTATGTATCATACGTCCCTGGTGTTATGCCCATGTGTGTGTTATCAGGGACGTATAATTATGTATCATACGTCCCTGGTGTTATGCCCTTGTGTGTGTTATCAGGGACGTATAATTATGTATCATACGTCCCTGGTGTTATGCCCTTGTGTGTGTTATCAGGGACGTATAATTCTGTATCATACGTCCCTGGTGTTATGCCCTTGTGTGTGTTATCAGGGACGTATAATTCTGTATTATACGTCCCTGGTGTTATGCCCTTGTGTGTGTTATCAGGGACGTATAATTATGTATTATACGTCCCTGGTGTTATGCACTTGTGTGTGTTATCAGGGACGTATAATTCTGTATTATACGTCCCTGGTGTTATGCCCTTGTGTGTGTTATCAGGGACGTATAATTCTGTAATATACGTCCCTGGTGTTATGCCCTTGTGTGTGTTATCAGGGACGTATAATTCTGTATCATACGTCCCTGGTGTTATGCACTTGTGTGTGTTATCAGGGACGTATAATTCTGTATTATTCTGTATTATACGTCCCTGGTGTTATGCCCTTGTGTGTGTTATCAGGGACGTATAATTCTGTATCATACAGAGTGATATAAACAGAGTGACTAACCAGAGTGATATAAACAGAGTGACTAACCGTATAACTCGTGATATAAACAGAGTGAATTCAGAAAAACTATCAAAATACAGGTGTAGAAGTGACTCAGTGATATAAACAGAGTGATTAAAACAGTGATATAAACAGAGTGATATAAACAGAGTGATATAAACAGAGTGACTAACCAGAGTGATATAAACAGAAGTGACTAAACAGAGTGATATAACCAGAGTGACTAAACAGAGTGACTAACCAGAGTGATATAAACATAGTGACTAACCAGAGTGATATAAACAGAGTGACTAAACAGAGTGATGTAAACAGAGTGACTAACCAGAGTGATATCAACAGAGTGACTAACCAGAGTGATATCAACAGAGTGACTAACCAGAGTGATATAAACAGAGTGACTAAACAGAGTGATATAAACAGAGTGACTAACCAGAGTGATATAAACAGAGTGACTAACCAGAGTGATATAAACAGAGTGACTAACCAGAGTGATATAAACAGAGTGACTAACCAGAGTGATATAAACAGAGTGACTAACCAGAGTGATATAAACAGAGTGACTAACCAGAGTGATATAAACAGAGTGACTAACCAGAGTGATATAAACAGAGTGACTAACCAGAGTGATATAAACAGAGTGACTAAACAGAGTGACTAACCAGAGTGATATAAACATAGTGACTAACCAGAGTAATATAAACAGAGTGACTAACCAGAGTGACTAACCAGAGTGATATAAACAAAGTGATATAAACAGAGGTACTAACCAGAGTGACTAACCAGAGTGATATAAACAGAGTGACTAACCAGAGTGACTAAATAGAGTGACTAACCAGAGTGATATAAACATAGTGACTAACCAGAGTGATATAAACAGAGTGACTAACCAGAGTGATATAAACAGAGTGACTAACCAGAGTGATATAAACAGAGTGACTAACCAGAGTGATATAAACAGAGTGACTAACCGATATAAACCAGAGTGATATATAAACAGAGTGAGTGAGTGATATAAACAGAGTGATATAAACAGAGTGACTAACCAGAGTGATATAAACAGAGTGACTAACCAGAATGATACAAACAGAGTGACTAACCAGAGTGATATAAACAGAGTGACTAAACAGAGTGACTAACCAGAGTGATATAAACATAGTGACTAACCAGAGTGATATAAACAGAGTGACTAACCAGAGTGATATAAACAGAGTGACTAACCAGAGTGATATAAACAGAGTGACTAACCAGAGTGATATAAACAGAGTGACTAACCAGAGTGATATAAACAGAGTGACTAACCAGAGTGATATAAACAGAGTGATATAAACAGAGTGATATAAACAGAGTGACTAACCAGAGTGATATAAACAGAGTGACTAACCAGAGTGATATAAACAGAGTGACTAACCAGAGTGATATAAACAGAGTGACTAACCAGAGTGATATAAACAGAGTGACTAACCAGAAAGATATAAACAGAGTGACTAACCAGAGTGGTATAAACAGAGTAACTAACCAGAAAGATATAAACAGGGTGACTAAACAGAGTGACTAACCAGAGTGACTAACCAGAGTGATATAAACAAAGTGATATAAACAGAGGTACTAAACAGAGTGACTAACCAGAGTGATATAAACAGAGTGACTAACCAGAGTGATATAAACAGAGTGACTAACCAGAGTGATATAAACAGAGTGACTTAAACAGAGTGACTAACCAGAGTGATATAAACAGAGTGACGAACCAGGGTAATATAAACAGAGTGACTAACCAGAGTGATATAAACAGAGTGACTAACCAGAGTGATATAAACAGAGTGACTAACCAGAGTGATATAAACAGAGTGACTAACCAGAGTGATATAAACAGAGTGACTAACCAGAGTGATATAAAAACCAGAGTGACTAACCAGAGTGATATAAACAGAGTGACTAACAGAGTGATATAAACAGAGTGATATAAACAGAGTGACTAACCAGAGTGATAAAACAGAGTGATATAAACAGAGTGACCAGAGTGATATAAACAGAGTGACTAACCAGAGTGATATAAACAGAGTGACTAACCAGAGTGATATAAACAGAGTGACTAACCAGAGTGATATAAACAGAGTGACTAACCAGAGTGATATAAACAGAGTGACTTAAACATAGTGACTAACCAGAGTGATATAAACAGAGTGACTAACCAGAGTGATATAAACAGAGTGACAGAGTGACTAACCAGAGTGATATAAACAGAGTGACTAACCAGAGTGATATAAACAGAGTGACTAACCAGAGTGATATAAACAGAGTGATATAAACAGAGTGACTAACCAGAGTGATATAAACAGAGTGACTAACCAGAGTGATATAAACAGAGTGACTAACCAGAGTGATATAAACAGAGTGACTAAACAGAGTGATATAAACAGAGTGATATAAACAGAGTGACTAACCAGAGTGATATAAACAGAGTGACTAACCAGAGTGACTAAATAGAATGACTAACCAGAGTGATATAAACATAGTGACTAACCAGAGTGATATAAACAGAGTGATATAAACAGAGTGACTAACCAGAGTGATATAAACAGGGTGACTAACCAGAGTGATATAAACAGAGTGACTAACCAGAGTGATATAAACAAAGTGATATAAACAAAGTTATATAAACAGAGTGACTAACCAGAGTGATATAAACATAGTGACTAACCAGAGTGATATAAACAGAGTGACTAACCAGAGTGATATAAACAGAGTGACTAACCAGAGTGATATAAACATAGTGACTAACCAGAGTGATGTAAACAGAGTGACTAACCAGAGTGATGTAAACAGTGACTAACCAGAGTGATATAAACATAGTGACTAACCAGAGTGATATAAACAGAGTGACTAACCAGAGTGATATAAACAAAGTGACTAATCAGAGTGATATAAACAGAGTGATATAAACAGAGTGACTAACCAGAGTGATATAAACAGAGTGATATAAACAGAGTGATAACCAGAGTGATAAACAGAGTGACTAACCAGAGTGATATAAACAGAGTGACTAACCAGAGTGGTATAAACAGAGTGACTAACCAGAGTGATATAAACAGAGTGACTAACCAGAGTGATATAAACAAAGTGATATAAACAGTGATATAAACATAGTGACTAACCAGAGTAATATAAACAGAGTGACTAACCAGAAAGATATAAACATAGTTACTAACCAGAGTGATATAAACAGAGTGATATAAACAGAGTGAGTGATATAAACAGAGTAAACCAGAGTGAATATAAAGAGTGATATAAACAGAGTGACTAACCAGAGTGATATAAACAGAGTGGCAAAACAGAGTGACTAACCAAAATGATATAAACAGAGTGACTTAAACATAGTGACTAACCAGAGTGATATAAACAGAGTGACGAACCAGGGTAATATAAACAGAGTGACTAACCAGAGTGATATAAACAGAGTGACTAACCAGAGAGTGACTAACCAGAGTGATATAAACAGAGTGACTAACCAGAGTGACTAAATAGAGTGACTAACCAGAGTGATATAAACATAGTGACTAACCAGAGTGATATAAACAAAGTGACTAAACAGAGTGATATAAACAGAGTGACTAAATAGAGTGACTAACCAGAGTGATATAAACAGAGTGACTAACCAGAGTGATATAAACAGAGTGACTAACCAGAGTGATATAAACAGAGTGACTTACCAGAGTGATATAAACAGAGTGACTAACCAGAGTGATATAAACAGAGTGACTAACCAGAGTGATATAAACAGAGTGATATAAACAGAGTAATATAAACAGAGTGACCAGAGTGATATAAACAGAGTGACTTAAAACAGAGTGACTAACCAGAGTGATATAAACATAGTGACTAACCAGAGTGATATAAACAGAGTGGCAAAACAGAGTGACTAACCAAAATGATATAAACAGAGTGACTTAAACATAGTGACTAACCAGAGTGATATAAACAGAGTGACTTACCAGAGTGATATAAACAGAGTGACTAACCAGAGTGATATAAACAGAGTGACTACATCATTGTCATGGCTATTAGTGTTCAGGTAAAGTGGCTTCAACATAGGATAGATGCTTTGATGTCAGGTGTTCACGATCTCACCCTAAATCAGGGTTCACAACCTCAACTCCGGGTTCACGACCTCAAATCAGGGTTCATGTCCCCAAGTCAATGTTCACATCTTCAAATCATGGTTCATGTCCTCAAAATCATATTCTTTTTTCATCCTAAATGTAAAAGATCAACATAATGCCTTACTGGACCAGTTTTGAACTGTAATACATTAAATGAAAACTGTGTGTTGTGAGGTCAATCAATGTGCAATACAGATGATATACAGATAAGCCCCTCCCCCATTTTTATCCACCAAAAATAAAGAATAATTGCAAATAATTATCGTAAATAAATACACAAGACTAGGTAAATATAATATACCCCCATCGAACACTCCTTTTTATCCTCTGTATGCTAAATTCTGAATCGTGTTGAAAAAATTGTATGAATGTAGACACTTTATAAAGTTAATGACGGGTTGTGTGAGGATTGCGCTGCCGCAGGACCCGGATATAACAAGGTATACGTCAAGGTAGCAGAATGTGGAAAGGTTGATTCACCATATATACCAATGCTTAGAATTTTTAATTATATTTTATATTTTGACTTAATAATTCTGTGGGGGAAAACACAATAAATTAAAAATTATCCTTGTCTTGAAAATTCAAACGAACATTAAACAGGTATCAACATTTGATAAGTTCAATGATAACACTGATATAACTGGATATTTCTACAGTAAAACTGGATCTATTTTATTCAACATGGAATAATAACTAATAAATGAGATCATAAGAAGCCATCAATATGAACATAGCTTTCAAAAAGATTCCACAGTTCCTTCTCCCATCAGGAGGTTTAAGAGATGGGTGGAATACAGTCCCTCTCTCGAGCCCAACCCCATGTAGTTCAGAATCAGGATTTTTATTTTCAGTAATCAAATTAAGACTATTTTCCATATCCGTCACTTTCTTTGCAAAAGCAGTAATGTCTTTAATGCTTAAATAGATGTAAGAAATTATCCATACATGGTCAAATTCGTTTCATTCGCATGTTGTCACGATTTTGTACATGTGAACCTAAGAACTTTCTTGATATGAATAAAGAGAAAACTGTAACACATGCCTTTACACTGAATATGTGAATAGCTTTCAGTCCATTGATTTTAGCGATACAATTAATACATGAAAATCGATTTCAAATTAATCATGTGATGCACATAGTAAATTTACTGGTGTGTTACCAAACCGGATATATCATAAGAGTATTCTCCCCTGGATTGGCTTAGCGACAGTGTACACAATTTTTCAAAAGGGAAGATCCAAGGTATTTATAGCCGTATATAGAAATTATACCATCTGGTTTGGGTACGTTTTTCGTATTATCTGACAAGCAGGTATTTACGTAAGATATGCACGAGCAACTGTCACGATATAAATGTGATTTCGGGAAAAATGGTTTTGCCTGTCAAGAGCGACATCCTGGATCACAGGGGCATATAACAATAACTTTTATAACCAACATCTATGTAGCGGTGGTAAGCACTTGTGGGCGTGTTAGGTCTATATGGTATATTGCTTTTGAAAGTGATTGTTACAGGCGTGCCCTTGTTCTCGTGATAGTATTAGTTGTGTTACCAAACATGAACTGGATTTCAATGCACACACTTACACTGATTCGTTGAATATGTATGTATACCTTCATACCTTTTGCAGGTTCTCGATGCTCGTTATGAGGTTACATTAGCCCTGATCAAACTATTGTAGCCATATAAAATAGAACTTAATTTTCGCTTAATTGTAAAAGATGAGAATACACTGGTTATCTTAACTAGCTTCGGCTTGTGTGAGTTTTCCTTTAGTCAAGCATTAGAGAGTCTGACTAGAGACTGAAAGGTGGCTATAGTTCAAACCCTGGGGGCAAGGTATTTTTGATTCGCTTCCCTAATTCCTATTCCTATTCTATAGAAGTCCTTTGGTAAATATGCTAGCGAAAATCCCTTGACTTTGAGTAAGGTGATGACGTATTGGTGACTGGGCATATTGTAGCTGGAATATTTACTGAATAATGTACATGCACTCAACTTTTTATTTGTTGTTAAAATTGCAGGATGGGGATCCTTGGACTTTTTGACTCCGCTATCCCTTACAAAGGCCAGAAATACAAGGATCTGAAGAAATCTTGTGTATCTACTGGCACTCTGTTTACAGATGAGGAGTTTCCTCCCAAAGACTCGTCACTGTCGTATGATTCTAACAAAATACCACACAATGTACAGTGGAGAAGACCAGGGGTAAGATAAATTCATACTTAGTATAAATCAAAATAGATCATGTTTGAAAAATTGGTCACTGTTCATATATTTCAGATCCAGGTATAGATGGCAAAAATCCTAATGAATTTCTGATAGTCACTCAAGGGGTCAGAGAAAAGAGGTCTTTATAGGCAGTTGACCTTTATATAGATGTTCAATTACTGTAAGTTGTATAACACCAAAAATAGACGTACATAGAGGTGGTCATTATAGTAGGATGGATTGGGAGAGTGGTAAGCTAGTCTACTCTAGTAGCTCTTCTATAGTTACTCATAGTAACTCAAAGTCTAAATCTATAGTTACTCATAGTAACTCAAAGTCTAAATCTATAGTTACTCATAGTAACTCAAAGTCTAAATCTATAGTTACTCATAGTAACTCAAAGTCTAAATCTATAGTTTCACAAAATTGTTGTTGGAAGTGTTATTAATAAAGTAAAAATTGGCAAATACACATAAAAACTATATACATGTAGTACATAAGGGCTAATTCAGAGAAGGGCGTTAGTGCTTCATGTTAAATTTGCATTTACCCAGTTGGCAATCATATGCCCATGAATGCCAGCTGAAAGCAGTTGAATGTTTATATTTACCATTTTCAGCTTTCATCTTATCATAAGGGAAGGCAACCATTATTTGCTATATTTCTTAACACTGTTGGAAATTTATGAGCTGATAATACACAACTGACATTGGTAAGGTCACATGGTATCAATGCCATATAATGGTAAATACGTGTTAATGATTGACGTCTGTATCTTACATTTATGGACATTTTTTAATGTGGGCAGATATGTTTAGAGTGCCTCAATTTGAAAGAAAAACATAGCTAAATTATTTTCAAATAACAAAACATTTTTTTAAAATCAAAAGTTCATTCCTATGCCAGGAAATTTGCAGTGATCCCAAATTCTTTATGGATGGAGCCAGTGCGAATGACTTTGCTCAGGGGGAAATTGGTAATTGCTGGTTTGTTGCTGCCTGTGCCTGTATCGCTGAAAATGCCAGTCTATGGAAGAAGGTGGGTAGATGCATATTGAGTTATAAATTTAGATCTGGTTAATGTTCGTGTTTTCATGAAATATGTCAATGATTGCTTTCAGCTATCATCTATTGACTAAAAGGCTTTTCTAATTAATAATAATTACTTTATTGATAAGATGTGACTGCTCTGTTTGTTATTATGTTTGTTATCAATTGAGCAATTGGTCCTCAAACAGCTCAGAACCTTATAACCATGCTTCCTCTCTATGTATAGCCATTTGCTGGACATAGACAAATACGCTCATGCTTTTTGCCTTGTTGTCTGTCTGTCAGGCATGGTGTGTTATTTTAGCTAGTCATTACATGAAAATGGTTACAATTCAACTCGATGTTATTAAGAATTTTGTCTGAATTTCTTATGAATTTTATTCAAAGGTTCATATTATTTTTCATGAACCATGTATATCTAAACATTGTTTTTTTTTGTTATCATATAAATTAATTTTGTATTGAAACCATGTTATTGGGTGCCTTATCTGGCTATAAATGCCTTATCCTCTTTATCTGTTAATTGCGTTTACACCAAAATTTGTTATTACACAAGAAAGGATGTTATCTCCCTTGGTATTGAAAACCAGCAAAAAATATGCTGATGTTCATACTAGCGTACGCTGTTATTGGGAATGGTTTGTTGTTATATTGAATACTACTTCTAGTGTATTACATAGTTTTACAGGCCCTCTGTGCCTCTTTTTTGCAAATTATATCATTGATATTGATTGTACCTATAATTGTGTTACTGATGTATACTAGAATAGTTCTTCTTTATTTTTGAAGTTTTTTGTTGTTTGTTTTGTTTTGACAATGTCTGATTTATGTACACAGATAGTACCTGACTTTGAAGGTCAGGAATGGATTGCAGAAAAAAATCAGTATGCGGGAATCTTCCATTTCCGTTTCTGGCGTTGTGGGGAGTGGATTGATGTTGTAATAGATGACTACCTGCCTACAAGGAATGGAAAACTTATCTATTGTCATTCACCAGTGAAGAATGAGTTCTGGCCAGCGCTTTTGGAGAAAGCATATGCCAAGTAAACATTTTAATTCAGATAAATTGTTAACTTAGTTTTTGATGCTACATTTTAAGGTAAATTTGTGGAAAAAGATATATATTTCTGTAAAGCCTGTGAATTATTTGAATCTATTTTGATCAATTTCAAGTATAAAGCTTAACAAAATATATTCCTTTTTCATTTGAATCCTACTATTGAGCCTTCAATATTGAAGTAATAAAATGATATGTTGGTAATTTTAGATACTGGCCTATATGTTCCACTCTGGCTCCAGATGCTCAAATGTTAGTCACAGCTGACTACTGATCTGTGAAAAGTTCAATTTGCTGCCACTGAACAAACAAGGGTGTTAAATGCACAATGACCACTTAAAATATAAAGCAATCTGACCGCTCACAATAGACCTACATCTGTAAAATTATAAAGAATGTTTCAAAATTTGTTAAATTCTTTTTAGAAAATGTTCACTAACCACTGGTTATCTATAACCAGCCTTTGGACAACCATGGTCTGGTGTTTGGTTTGTGTAGTGTATCAGCATTCTAGTTTTCTTATTATGCTTTACTGTACTACATTAACCCTGTAATTAAGAAAATATAACTTTTTTATTTTTGGTTCAGATTTATGATTTTTATGAGGACAAACTATATTATATTTTGGATTTTCCGGGCTATAGCTTCAAAACCGTTCAACTCTACTTTTCAAAACTTTCTGTATATATTAAGTTAGTGCCTTTTACTATTGATGACATTGCATTTTTCTTATTTTTTTAGTACCATGGAAGCATAGTCAAAAAACACAAAATTAGTGTTAACATTCCTTTCTACAACTTTGATACGATTCCACTCAACTCCACAAAACTCTCTGTATATATTAGGTCTCGCCCTAGTTGTGACGTATCTCACTGAGGACATTTTATTATTTATCTTTTTCTTTTACCATAAAATTTCTGTTTTTTATGATTTCTTGTATTACTCCAGAGCTTACAGAGTGTTGCATGAATATATTCATGGACAATACTAAGCTCTATTCAAATATCAACAATCAAACACACAGTATTTACATCAAGATATGAAGTTGAGGAGATGCAAGAAAATTTAATTGATAATTGACAAAAGAAGACTTTACATTATGCACTAGCGCTTTCACTGTATTAGATCTTCAGGTGATAGTAGCAGTACCTAATGGAGTGATGTCACAAATTGTTATATCAGTATATTATATTTGGGTTTTACACCAACAGCTGAGTAGTGCAGGGGATACTGCCACACTATGCGGCTCTTTGTTAGAGTTATTGCCCTTGTCTGTACATCTCTCCTTTAGTTTTCAAACACTTTTATAGAAACTAAGTAGACTATATCATAATCACACAAAATTGTGATTTCATGTTTGTATCATTTCTATACAATGAATTGTTTCTCTTGGTAACAGGAACACATTATAATGATATTCTTGTTGCCAGATGCTCAGTAGATAATATTTCACAGTTGTCATGAAAACAAACTCAAGTTATTGCCATTGATATAATTAACTTTTGGTTCTTTCTTTTTTCCAATTTCATTTCCATCCTTGAAAATAATGAACAATAAATCCTGTCAGATATTACGAGTTTTCCATTGATGCGAGATAACTCGCTAACTATAATGTTGTGTTACAGACTGTTTGGAGATTACCAGTCCCTTGTTGCTGGACTTACACGAGATGCTCTAGTGGATATGTCAGGTGGTGTTGGAGAGCAACTCGACATCACTGATTATAAAACTGAAGAAGAGAAAATGGAACTCTTCAGAATTCTGAAACAATCTTATAAAAATCAGTCACTAATGAGTGCTTCCATAGCAGCAGTAAGTATATGTACTTTCATATTTGAAAAATCATCTAGTTTTTTTTAGAAATTTGATATATTTCACATTACATTGACATGTCAAGAGTGTAAGATTCTATTTATCACAGTAAATAATTGCAGATTCCCTCAATCTTGCTTTCTTCAAATATTGATATTCTGACAATGTATCTGGCAATATGCCAAAGTCACCAGAATTTGCAAGAAAATTAAATTTTGTTAGTTAATTACTGTATTTATACAACAATAAGGCCAAACAAACAATAAATAACAATAAGGCCGTTCCCACCCTATTTATTACTTTTAGGTCAAATTGTAAACAAACACTATTTAATTGTCTTGTGATATGCCCAGCATTTCATAATGGATGCTGTACACCTAACACAATATCATACATTTTATTTTTATAGTCGGGTGACGACATGGAGGACGAGCTAGATTGTGGCCTCATCAAAGGTCATGCTTATAGTGTGACCTCCGTCAAGGACATCCCCATTAGTACCTCTTCAGGGCTTTTTTCTTTCTTCAAACGAGAAAAAATCCACATGATTCGTTGTAGAAATCCCTGGGGCGGGACAGAGTGGAAGGGCGCCTGGAGTGATGGGTGAGCTTATTGATAACCTGTGATAAACCAGGATCTTATGTGAGCTTCCATTTCATGCGAGATTTATAAAAAAATGAAATCAATTTTATTTTGACAAGTTTCAAGATGTCTAGGAAATATGATGTCACTATTGAAAGAATGGGATCCTTCGGCAGACTCGCCTCTGCTAGCCTGTTATTAACTGTGTGGTCATAATAAACACATGTTATGGGTGTTATTACCCTGATAAAAAGGTAGTCATATGATATATCATCATTATAAATTTACCATTTTATACATATAATAGCCTGATATAATAGTGTTACATACGCCCATCTGTCCTGCTCTGTCTTGTCAGCTCCAGTATCATTCTGAATCAATGCCATACCTTAAAAACCTCTCAACAGGTTCAGTTCATATTCTCTCCCTAGTGACCTAATATCATGTTCCACACCTGATCAGATTCTGGTTCACACTTACCCTATAGTATCATAACATCATGTTCCACACCTGATCAGATTCTGGTTCACACTTACCCTATAGTATCATAACATCATGTTCCACACCTGATCAGATTCTGGTTCAAACTTACCCTATAGTATCATAACATCATGTTCCACACCTGATCAGATTCTGGTTCACACTTACCCTATAGTATCATAACATCATGTTCCACACCTGATCAGATTCTGGTTCACACTTACCCTATAGTATCATAACATCATGTTCCACACCTGATCAGATTCTGGTTCAAACTTACCCTATAGTATCATAACATCATGTTCCACACCTGATCAGATTCTGGTTCACACTTACCCTATAGTATCATAACATCATGTTCCACACCTGATCAGATTCTGGTTCACACTTACCCTATAGTATCATAACATCATGTTCTGCACCTGATCAGATTCTGGTTCACACTTACCCTATAGTATCATAACATCATGTTCTGCACCTGATCAGATTCTGGTTCAAACTTACCCTATAGTATTATAACATCATGTTCTACACCTGATAAGATTCTGGTTCACACTTACACTTTAGTATCATAACATCATGTTCTTCACCTGATCAGATTCTGGTTCACACTTACCCTATAGTATCATAACATGATGTTCTACACCTGATCAGATTCTGGTTCATACTTACCCTATAGTATTATAACATCATGTTCTACACCTGATCAGATTCTGGTTCACACTTACCCTATAGTATCATAACATGATGTTCTACACCTGATCAGTTTCTGGTTCACACTTACCCTATAGTATAATAACATGATGTTCTACACCTGATCAGATTCTGGTTCACACTTACCCTATAGTATCATAACATGATGTTCTACACCTGATCAGATTCTGGTTCATACTTACCCTATAGTATCATAACATCATGTTCCACACCTGATCAGATTCTGGTTCACACTTACCCTATAGTATCATAACATGATGTTCTACACCTGATCAGATTCTGGTTCACACTTACCCTATAGTATCATAACATCATGTTCTACACCTGATCAGATTCTGGTTCACACTTACCCTATAGTATCATAACATCATGTTCTACACTTGATCAGATTCTGGTTCACACCCTATGGTATCATAACATCATGTTCTTCACCTGATCAGATTCTGGTTCACACTTACCCTATAGTATCATAACATCATGTTCTACACCTGATCAGATTCTGGTTCACACTTACCCTATAGTATTATAACATGATGTTCTACACCTGATCAGATTCTGGTTCAAACTTACCCTATAGTATCATAACATCATGTTCCACACCTGATCAGATTCTGGTTCACACTTACCCTATAGTATCATAACATGATGTTCTACACCTGATCAGATTCTGGTTCACACTTACCCTATAGTATCATAACATCATGTTCTACACCTGATCAGATTCTGGTTCACACTTACCCTATAGTATCATAACATGATGTTCCACACCTGATCAGATTCTGGTTCACACTTACCCTATAGTATCATAACATGATGTTCTACACCTGATCAGATTCTGGTTCACACTTACCCTATAGTATCATAACATCATGTTCTACACCTGATCAGATTCTGGTTCACACTTACCCTATAGTATCATAACATGATGTTCCACACCTGATCAGATTCTGGTTCACACTTACCCCATAGTATCATAACATGATGTTCCACATCTGATCAGATTCTGGTTCACACTTACCCCATAGTATCATAACATCATGTTCTACACCTGATCAGATTCTGGTTTGTATTGGAGTGGAGACATTGATGTATAAAGGATTGTTTTTGCTTTGTATTTTTGTATAGATCTGCTGAATGGGATCAGGTCAGTGACTCAATGAAGAAGGACATTGGTCTCACTGTGGATGACAATGGAGAATTCTGGTGAGATTTTATCTTAGAGAGCCACAAGTACATTAAGGTGGAATAATACCTTAATTGACTATTACTGACAGATGTTTTCTTTTGATGTGTGTTATAAATGAGCAATGATGTATTAGAAGCTAGTAAATCTCATCAAAGCCATCAAATCATTGATTTGTTATTTGATATTTGGCAATAAACCCATGTCTGGTAATAAGCCCACTCTCAACTATTACTGTTAAGTAGCATTACTAACTAATTTTATCTTATTGTCCTGCCTGCAGTTACATATATCACCCTTTGACATCCAGGTTTTTATGTTAGGGGGAAGGTAATCCTTTATCATCATTTTTTTGGCTATGGCTCCAAGTACACATCCTCAATAACCATGTGTACATAATATCTCGTGAACCCTGAACAGATCTGTTTCATATTCATATCATATCACCAAGGTAAAGGTCATAGGTCACCCTTGACCTATGTGATCTATTTGAGCCCCTCATGTTGTTTTCTTTCTCAGAATATTGTGAATAACATAAAGAAACTTTGGTTGAGCATTGAAGGTAAAAAAGTCTTTTTCTTTTAAAAAAAAAATCAAATTCTGATGTCAACCATATACATGTACTTAACTGCTCAAATTCCATATATGGATATAAGTATTTTCATATACTTTCTAGGTTTGACCAGTGATCTTTAAACTATGATTGTCAATTACAGGATGTCATTTGAAGATTTCTGTAACTACTACACCGACATAGGAGTGTGTCACATTATCAACACATCCTTCTTTTCCCTGAAAAAGACATGGAAAGAGGGCGAGACGGTTGGAGAGTGGAGGAAACCATCACGGAGTGGAGGCTGTAGTAATCATAAAAAATCTTTTCTGAAGAATCCGCAGGTACATTTGTAGCTGTGTCCATTATGTACACTGTCCTTGTCTAACCTATGTGACAACTTGCAGTTGCAGTTTCTTGATGTGTTTAGTTTGTCAGTGAGAATTGAAAATACCTGCTTGATTCAATAAGGAGTGTAATTTGAGGGATCAATTTTCTAAAATGTTTGAAATTTCCTAAAAAGTTCTTTTTAAAAAAAATCAATAAAATGATTTAAGCCAGAGAATTATGCTAGGGAAAATAGACCCCCACCCAACTCCATCTCAAAGTTATTTCCTAGCTGAAAAATTCCTCCCTTTTGACAAAGATATATGAACAACACATATTATTGTAAAAACATCACATTTGAAGATTGCTGCATTCCTATAGTAACCAATGTGAAAATGTTTGATGGACTATCACGATGTTAATCAAGAGGTACTGATGAGTGAGAGTGTATAGTGGGTGGTTGGATGGTACAATGATGGTAACAATACAGTTATAACCTAGACTATAGAGTTTGGTTCCTAAAATGGAGTAGGGTGAATCAATATGTAAATTCAGAAAGTTCATTTGATCCCTAGGGATCTGGGAAGTGGACTTCAAATTGTCACTTTTCTGTAATGCTTGTATAAATTTCATTCAAATGTTTTTCTGAAACTTGCAATAAACTGAGGGATTGGGCTCCGAATGGGGAAATTAGTCAATATTTTGCTTCAAGACACTACTCATCATTAAAGACTAAATTGAATTTTATCCAAATTTGGTCTGAAAAATTATTGCTGGTTTGTTATCATTTCATAAATTCAGAAAGTTGATTTGACTCCTAGGGAGCTGAGGGCAGGACCCCAACAGGCAAAGCTAGTCAATATCTTGCGCAAAAATGCTACTCTTCATTCATGCATGAATGGATTTTATCCAAATTTGGTCTGAATCATTACTGGAGGTAGGTTATCACTTAATATCTTCAGAAAGTTGATTCAGTCCCTAGGGACCTGGGGGCAGGTTAGACATTCTTTTGCTTCAAAACCCTACTCCTTGCCTGGATAGATTTCAACCAAATTTTACCCGAGTGGCATGAGGTGATCCTGAGATTGTTGTGATGAAATCTTAAGTTGTAAAAATATCATAACTCTTCCTAGACAAATAGACTGAACTTCTTGTCCAGTTTCATTCACAGCAGTGAGAAAAATATTGTGAGTTTGATTACTTAAGGAAAAGAAAAGATGATATATTGTTATTTTTCAGCCTGATCAAAACTTAAACAGTAACCATGTATGAGTAGCCATCTGTAACATGACTGTACAGCATTTTTCATGAACAGAACCTACCGTTAATGAGGTTCTGATATTCTCAAGGAATAATCCAAAATTTTACTTTATCAGATTTGACAGACCACATACCATCAGATCTGTGATCTGTCCATCCATTTGTCGATTGTCAGATGACTGTTTAGAGCCATTGCCCTGTTGCCTGTTAATATGAGTTAGTATAAAATATGTTATAATTTCAATCCCTAATGGGGTAATGTGCAGGTCAACTACACTTTTTACAGGATAAATAAAGTATGTTTGTAATTAGACATTTTTTTTATTTAATTCAATAAATTGTCGCAGAGCAAGACTTAGAACCATGTAGATAATGAGTATGACTTGAGTAAGTTTGAGTAGGAGGTTTGATCCTTGCTAAGCTGTGTATAATATCATTGTTCCACAGTTTGTGTTCGAGGTGACAAAGGAAGAGGATGAAGTGTTGGTTTCTTTGGAGCAATTTGACCGAAGAGTAAACAAAGAGGATGGAGAATCACAATTCACTATAGGAGTGTCTATCCTTAAGGTATTGTTTCTAAATAAGTGTACCTTTTAAAATCTTGATACATCTACGATAGCTTGTGTTAAACTTTTTTTTTGTAATTATCTTTTTATTTCCATTTTAATGTACAATACACATCATCATTATCATCATCACCACACAATCACCATCCTAATCATCATCATCATCATCATCATCATCATCATCATCATCATCATCATCGTCGTCATCGTCATCATCATCATCATCAATCATCATCATCATCATCATCATCATCATCATCATCATCATCATCATCATCATCATCATCATCATCATCACAATTCAATATCATCCTCATCATCATCACACTTATCATCACTATAATCATCCTCATCACACCATCATTAGGTATCAATCATCATCATCACATCACCTCCACTACCACCACCAACTTCATCATCTCAAATCAATATCATTATCATCATCACCACAACCATCATCACCACAACCATCATCATCATCATCATCATCATCATCATCATCATCATCATCGTCATCATCATCATCATCATCATTACAAATCAAGATCATCATCACCATTTCATTATTATCATGATCCTTATCACCACCACCACCATTATACCCTCATCATCATCACAATCATAATTCTCATTCACTACATCACTATCCACACCATTTCACACCTCACAAAATTCAGTAATCTTAACAGCATACATCAACTCCAGGGAGCAGTAACCAAAGATTTCAAGAGATGGTGTATTTAATATCAGAAATGCTGACTAAAAAAACAAAAAACAAAAAAAGGACACAGATGCCAACAAATTTTTCAGATATGTATTGCACATAATTTACTGGACAGAAAAAAACAGTGAGAAATAGGAAAAGCATTTAAGAAAAAAGATGAAAGAAATGGATGGAAGACTGAGAGGATAAGAATGGCCTTGTCAAGGGTTTGGAAACATCCTACTTTCGTATAAATATATATTATATATTTGAGGATAAAATTTACAAGTAGAATTTATCAGAATTCGACTACATGTCAATTAACCTTTTCCATTTACTCCATTCTACATCAAACTTCTCCTTAACAGTATCGCCCTTACTAACAGCAATATATTTGTGGACTTTGTAATTGTCTTTAATGGAGTTTACCAATGAGTTTACCGGTATATGCAAAGAATTATGCAGACACCTCATTCTATATATATACTGCTTCATGATAATTATAATTTCATTATCTACCCTATTGATATGGGAACTTGAAAAAATTCCAAAGAAGAAAGATTTTTTATTAATTGAAAAAGGAATAAGTAATGCCTGTAATAGTATTTCAAAACTTTGTAGTAAATTCTGTACTTCATTACATTCCCATAAAATATGAGTAATAGTTTCTCTTTCAGAGTTACATAAAATACAGAGAGGTGAGCTAACCAGACCAATTCTACAGAGAAAAGAATTTGTTGTCAGAATATGATGAACTACTCTGAACTGGAACCATTGAAGTTTTGAATTTTTTGTAGTATGGAAGGGGATCTTGAAAATTTTGGCCCATTCTTCGTCATTAATATCGTCAAATTCTTGATTCCATTTCAATTTACAAGACGGTGCCACATCATTCTTAATCAAGATATCATAAAATAGTTTTGTACCTCTAACTAGGTTAAAAAAGGGTTGTATGTTTACAGGAATGAATGGGTAAGCTATGTTCAATAAAGTTAAATCATATGAAGAGATAAAATCTTTTATTGAAGATATGAAGCTGTGGTACTGAAGAAAATTTGTAGCAATGTGATATTTACATGTAAACTCATTTAAGGTATAAAAAGACACTGGAGCAACTTCTTTTAAAACATCACATATATTGATCACACCCTTCTTGTACCAATCCTTGTAAAAAATAGGTTTCCCCCCAATACATATTTTTTTGTTATACCAGAGTGGTATTTTGGAGATTAACTCATTATTTTCCAAATTATCTCTTTGCACAATGAATTTATACCATGATTTAAAAACATCTTTCCAGAACTGATTTTTACATTTACTTATACATAACTGTATATATTCACTACCACAATTTGCCAGCAAATCAATATCAATATAGGTTTTTAAAATAGCCTGCCATTTTTCAGTGGTTTGAAATAACCTCCTTATCCAACTTAATTTTAAAGAGCTCATGAAGGCATCTATATTAACCATCTTAAGACCTCCATTGACATGGTGTTGAACAACAACATCTCGCTTAATTTTATCTGACCCCCCATTCCATAAATATTGAAATAAAATGGAATTCAATTTTTTAATAAGGTTTTCATTTGGATTTGGAAGTGAAATAAAAAGGTGATTAAACTGTGATATAAGCAAGGATTTGATGACATGAATTCTACCAATTGGAGTTAAAGACCTTCTGCTCCATTGTTTAATCAATGATTTTAACCTGATGAGTTTTTTGTCAAAATTCAGCTTTGGAATTTCGTGAAGATTAACACTAAAAATAATTCCCAAAAGTGTAAATTTATTCATTCCCCACTGTAAATTGAAATCTGGTAAAAATGAATCTTCACTATATTTTTTATTACCTATCCACACTACCTGTGTTTTCTCTACATTAATTTTCAACCCTGAAATTTTTGCATACTCATCAAGTTCCTTAATTGCTTCTGTCAAAGATTGTTCTGGACCATCTAAAATGAGGGAGGTATCATCTGCATACCGAGAAACTAAAATTGGACAATTATCAATATCCATACCTTTTATATTAACATTATTCCGCAATCTCAGGGCCAAGATTTCTACACAAAGTATAAATAAATATGGGGCGATCGGGTCCCCTTGCCTACAGCCTCGTTTAATATTAATAGAAGACGACAAATTACCACCCTGATTAATAACTTATGTTAAACTTGTCTCCTCATGTGTTGTGAGAATAACTGGACATGGGTCAATGTGCCATCCACAGTTGAAGATAAAATTGACCCCCTCATATTTCCATTGTCTTTCACTTTTACATATAATGGCACCGTTATTTCCCATAACCTTTTTTGTGGTGATCCAGCAGTTTCATGGGATTATTGCATTATTAAGTAAAAGAAAATCGAGAAAATTCAGAAATATTTCACAGATTTGTGAAACTTGCTTGAGACATGTATTTATCTATTTTTAAAAGGTCTATGTTTCTGTATCAAGAAAAGCTTTGGTGTTTAGATCACCTGAGCCGAAGGCTAATGGTTACCTATTGCTATCATGATTTGTCTGTCATCGTGCGTCGTTAACTTTTCACATATTTCACTTCTTCTCAAGAACCACTGAATGGGTTTTGACCAAACTTGGCACAAAGCAACCCCATGGAAGGTTGCGAAGAAAAAGGGCGTGGCCCCAATAGGGGCCCCAGGAGGGGAAAAAGGGGGGTAAAATTAGGTAAATCTTTAAAAATTTTCTTCTCTTGAACCAACAGTCAGATTAAGTTCATATTTGACATTTAGGGTTCTTATGGTAAGGTCTACAAAGTTTGCGAATGAAAAAAAAATCAGGTCAAAAACGGCATCACTAGGGGGTGCTCAAAAAGGTAGAAAATTCAACTTTTACCAATTTCAACCAAATTTGATAGAAAGCATCCCTTAGTAAAGGACATATGAAATTATGTTGAAAAAAGTGATTATGTCCCTTTGGGGCCCATAAGGGGTGTAAAAGGGGCCATATGTAAAAACATTCTTTAAATGACTTCTTCTCAAGAACCAGTGGATGGATTTTGACCAAACTTGGCACAAAGCATCCCCATACACACGGTCCTGCACAAGTGTTGTTACATTTTTGCAACATTTTAAAATCCCCAGATTATTGACATATATTCCTCAGGTGACCGTTAAGGCCCCTTGGGCCTCTTGTTTTATTAACTGTCAGTATATGGTAACAAAACTTTTTACAAATTAAATTGAATCCTGTCAGATGTGAATAACAGAAAAACATAAAACATACAATTGTATTAAAAAATTGTAGTGACATGAGAACAACTCGGGTAATGAATTATAGAAAAAGTGAAATTGTTTTCCAATAGACCTCTAGGTTGTTAGCTGTTCCATTCTCTGGTCCTAATTGTGTTTCTCCTTATTTACCCTTTAACAGATGTTGTTATACAACTGTGGTAATGTACCAGTAGTGTTTTTTTTTACCATAATGTAATATAAACTTTATTTATTTTACAACAATTGAGAAACAACTCTTGTTTGCCTGAATGTGAGGGCACGAGGGATCTTACTGTGGGAGGAAACCAGAGTACCCGGGGAAAGCCTATGTGGTTAGGCAGGTGACCCCCTTACCTTCTCATGTTCGTTCCAGGAATCAAACACCTGACGGCTAAGTGAAAGGGGAGTGCAGTACCTCTGCACCACCTAACCACACATCATTTTCTGATTTCATTGGAATCTTAAAAGTAAAATGGTTTGTTAATTTTTCCCCAGAGTTATGGCCATTTAACTTTAAAACATTTATCGAAAGATTTAACAGCATTTGAAAGACCAATATTTGAAAGTCTTGCAGTAAATTCCAGCGAGGATTTAAAAGAGATTGCAAATGCTGTTTTTGTTTATCAATTTTACCAGTTGGACCAGTGTTGCGGACCTACTGATTTCATTTTGTTGCCCCTTTAAGTCCTGTATTAATACTCATAGGTCTGTTTTGATTGCTACCCCTTAAAGATTACCTTTAACATGCTAAAAACCAGTTTGTTCATTTATTGTAAATCTCTTGTATTTTCTGTGGGATTTATTTTTGCATTGAAATGTGGGGAGATACAGTCTCGAATTCAAAGTAGTCCTCACGGTGGTTATTTGTAGGAAAATAACTCTGGATGGCATCCATGTTGATTTGGTTACCAATACTGAATTCTAGAGTGCTGGTCTCATTTGCAAATTTTACGTCATTTTTAGATCAGCAATCGTGAAATCCTGAATTAGCAAATATATCTACAGAGGTATATAAGTTTGTGAAATAAAATATTAGCAGAATGCCACTGATTTACCGTAAACAAAATGGCTGCCCATTCTATCGGGGATTTTTTGCCCTATATTCTGTAAGCAGAACATCAATTTTGTTTACTGAGTCACAGCACACATCACCACAAAAACCAGAAACATCAAAATGCTCCAAACTTGACCTCATTTGCCAGCAGGGGCATCAATGTTTTTGTGGTGGTCGGATGGCACCATGGTAAAACACTCACCTTTCACTAATCTGTTTGGGGTTAACTCCAAGAATGGACGTAAACAGGTATGGGGTCACTTGCCTGACTTTGTGGGTTTTCCCTGGGCACTCTGGTATCCTCCCTCACTAAGATCCCTCGTGTGTGTTTTCCCCGGGCACTCTGGTTTCCTCCCACACTAAGACCCCTCGTGTGTGTTTTCCACGGGCACTCAGGTTTCCTCCCTCACTAAGACCCCTCGTGTGTGTTTTCCCTGGGTACTCAGGTTTCCTCCCTCACTAAGACCCCTCGTGTGTGTTTTCCCTGGGTACTCTGGTTTCCTCCCTCACTAAGATCCCTCGTGTGTGTTTTCCCCGGGCACTGTGGTTTCCTCCCTCACTAAGACCCCTCGTGTGTGTTTTCCCCGGGTACTCAGGTTTCCTCCCTCACTAAGACCCCTCGTGTGTGTTTTCCTTGGGCACTCTGGTTTCCTCCCTCACTAAGACCCCTCGTGTGTGTTTTCCCTGGGTACTCTGGTTTCCTTCCTCACTAAGACCCCTCGTGTGTGTTTTCCCCGGGCACTCTGGTTTCCTCCCTCACTAAGACCCCTCGTGTGTGTTTTCCCCGGGCACTCTGGTTTCCTCCCTCACTAAGACCCCTCGTGTGTATTTTCCCCGGTTACTCAGGTTTCCTCCCTCACTAAGACCCCTCGTGTGTGTTTTCCTCGGGCACTCTGGTTTCCTCCCTCACTAAGACCCCTCGTGTGTGTTTTCCCTGGGTACTCTGGTTTCCTTCCTCACTAAGACCCCTCGTGTGTGTTTTCCCCGGGCACTCTGGTTTCCTCCCTCACTAAGACCCCTCGTGTGTGTTTTCCCCGGGCACTCTGGTTTCCTTCCTCACTAAGACCCCTCGTGTGTATTTTCCCCGGGTACTCAGGTTTCCTCCCTCACTAAGACCCCTCGTGTGTGTTTTCCTCGGGCACTCTGGTTTCCTCCCTCACTAAGACCCCTCATGTGTGTTTTCCCTGGGTACTCTGGTTTCCTTCCTCACTAAGACCCCTCGTGTGTGTTTTCCCCGGGCACTCTGGTTTCCTCCCTCACTAAGACCCTTCGTATGCTTCCATACAGGCCAACAAGAAGGATTAATATAAGTTGGTAAACTTGTTTAACAATTTTTGTAAAACAATTAAAAGTTGATATAATGTTTTTTTTTATCTAAGTTGAGTGAGCTTGAAGTATGGAAAAGCGCAGTTTCTAAGCAAATATTTATATTATATATATATTCTTCTGTCCGTTTCAGACTGACTTAAACAGAGTCTACAGAATGCATGACTCGATGAGAGAAGCACATTCGTCATCATTTGTAAAATCTCGCAGTGTAATGACGAGAGCAAAACTAAAACAGGGGAAATATTGTGTAATTCCGTCAACTTTTGATCCTGGTTTTGAAGGCGAGTTTTTCCTTCGGTTGTATGCAAGTAGCAGTCCAAACTTAAAGTAAGTAAATAATTACTAGCAGTGATAATATATTTTATGGAAATTAACAGGAACCTATCATCAGTGCTGCCATAAATTGTAATCAAATCCTAAACTTGTATTATCAGCCATGCAAACACACATGTAACACTGAACAAACATATTTCTGTATGACTTGTATACATGTATGGAGTTATTTGTCTGCAGGGAACTTACTCTCGAGGAGCCAGACAGAAATAGTGGATGTTGCTGCAGTCCGTTTTATATGTGTAAAACTTACAAGTCAGCCTTACAAATTCTTATCAGTAGTGGAGAAGGATTGGAGGGTATGGACTTAGACAGAAGTAAGTATACACAGCAGCTGTTGGCATAAAGATGTCATGTTGTCTGAGTTATTTACTCTTTGTGTGCTTATATGGAGTTATGTGGTGGCGATATCTTGCCATTTCTATCAGGCATTAAGTTGTTTTCATAACCAACTTCTTCTTTAAAATCAAAGTTCCAAGAATCATGTTTTGCCCATAACTTGATATGGTGTATGGCTAACAGAATTGCCCTAACAAATTACATTGCTGTATTATTTCAAGCCCACAGAGTTCAAATGTCTTTCACATTCAAACAGCAGTTCAGTTTCTATAACAACCTTGGAACGAAATTCAATTTAGGACAAAATAAGGAACTCAGGAGTAAATTAAACTGTAATTATCCCAACTTAGTTTAGGCAAAATGTCCTAATCATTTTGTCTGTGCATCTGTGTGTCTGTCCATACATCTGTGTATAGCTTGTGTACAAGGTATGAATAGCTGGACAAGGTTACTTCAGATTTACATTATGGTACACTGTCAAGATATGCATATTGTAAGATTTCTGTGGTCAATGGTCAAGTTTTAAGGTCAAAGGTCACTGTAGACCACTTTTGAAAGAAAAACATTGTGTAGAAGATATCACATCAACCCTTTAACAAATTAAGTTCATATTTACACCATTTAAACCATCAAAATCTACACATGGAAAGATTCTGGTGGTCAATGGTCATGTTTAAAGGTCAAAGGTCACTTTGAAATGGTTGTGTACAAGTTACATTTCAAGATATTTAGGTAATGAGTGCATAATTCTGTAATGTGCTTTTTCATTTTTTTCTTCTTTTTCTTTTTAAGATTATTAATACATTAGCAATTTAGAATAATTACTTTAGCAATTGTGTTGATAATAATGAAAATTTATCCAATTTACAGATTCAGTGTCCCCACAACAGCCAGAGTCATACTTTGATGGGCTAATATCTTTTAAATAATAATTTTCAAATAAAAAAAAAACTATTACCTGATAAATTTTGGAAGTATTTATCAAATCATGATAATGCTGTCTAATTACTTGTGGATCTGTGTTATAGAGTCTGACCCGTTTGTTATTGTCCGTTGTGAGAAGGAGAAAGTGAAGACACCAGTGATAGCCAATGACCTCAATCCAAAGTTTGACGAGCGAGTCACATTTTACCAAAAGACACCAAAAGAGAATGTCACTTTAGAGGTAAACGCTGTTACAGTCCCTGATCACAAAAATATGTATGTTCCTAAAAAGCTAATGAGCATGATTAGATTTTTTTTTAAAATAGTGATATCAACTTTAATTCAAGTTTAGATTTATGTAAAAATGATTATTCAATTTAAAGTGCCAAATGTGATTGTCCTTTAGTATAAATCACAAATCAGAAATCTTGGATAAAAAAAGTTTGTTGTTTTTTAAATCGGGGAAATTAATATTAATTCAAGTTAATTATAGACTTATGTACAGAAGATAATTTAATTAAGTGTTGAATAAAAAAGATTTTGTTTTAATTGGGGAAATTAACATTAATTCCAGTTAATTATAGAGTTTTTGGGTATCATTTATACCCATTCAGGATTATAACTGTAATGATGGTGTCCTGTGAAATGACAACATACAATATTTATCAGCCAATAAGCCTATTTGGTAATAAGTCCAACCATATATATTACTGTTCAGTGAAATCATCCAATAATACATTCCGTAACATTGTACATGTATGCAGATCATGTCAGATTTCTTCAGTTTTATTTTGCTGATAATTTTCCAGGTGTGGAACCACAACCTGATAAAGGATGACTTCATGGGAATGTGTACTCTGTCTATGACACAAAGGAGTTCCTTCAAGGGAGGCAGCAAATTGATTGGATTGCCCTTAATGGGCAAAGGGAAAGAAGCAGCCAGACCTACTAAGGGTCGACTATGGGTCAATGTGCTATACACAACACTTCTGGACACTGTGTGACCACTAGACTGGACACTGTGAGACCACTAGACTGGACGCTGTGTGACCACTAGACTGGTCGCTGTCTGACCACTAGACTGGACGCTGTGTGACCACTAGACTGGACGCTGTGTGACCACTACATTGGACGCTGTAAGACCACTAGACTGATATACCATGTGACCACTAGACTGATATACCATGTGACCACTAGACTGGACACTGTGTGACCACTAGACTGATATACCATGTGACCACTAGACTAACTGTGAGACCACTAGACTGGACGCTGTGTGACCACTAGACTTGACGCTGTGTGACCACTAGACTGGACGCTGTGTGGCCACTAGACTGGACGCTGTGTGACCACTAGACTGGACGCTTTGTGACCACTAGACTGGACGCTGTGTGACCACTAGACTGGACGCCGTGTGACCACTAGACTGGTCGCCGTGTGACCACTAGACTGGACGCCGTGTGACCACTAGACTGGACGCTGTGTGACCACTACACTGGACGCTGTAAGACCACTAGACTGATATACTATGTGACCACTAGACTGATATACCATGTGACCACTAGACTGATATACCATGTGACCACTAGACTAGACACTGTGTGACCACTAGACTGATATACCATGTGACCACTAGACTAACTGTGAGACCACTAGACTGGACGCTGTGTGACCACTAGACTGGACGCTGTGTGGCCACTACACTGGACGCTGTAAGACCACTAGACTGATATACTGTGTGACCACTAGACTGATATACCATGTGACCACTAGACTGATATACCATGTGACCACTAGACTGGACGCTGTGTGGCCACTAGACTGGACGCTGTGTGACCACTAGACTGGATGCTGTGTGACCACTAGACTGGACACTGTGTGACCACTAGACTGGACGCTGTGTGACCACTAGACTGGACGCTGTGTGGCCACTAGACTGGACACTGTGTGACCACTAGACTGGATGCTGTGTGACCACTATACTGGACGCTGTGTGACCACTAGACTGGACACAGTGTGACCACTAGACTGGACGCTGTGTGACCACTAGACTGGACGCTGTGTGACCACTAGACTGGACGCAGTGTGACCACTAGACTGGTCGCTGTGTGACCACTAGACTGGACGCTGTGTGACCACTAGACTGGACGCTGTGTGACCACTACACTGAACGCTGTAAGACCACTAGACTGATATACTATGTGACCACTAGACTGATATACCATGTGACCACTAGACTGATATACCATGTGACCACTAGACTAGACACTGTGTGACCACTAGACTGATATACCATGTGACCACTAGACTAACTGTGAGACCACTAGACTGGACGCTGTGTGACCACTAGACTTGATGCTATGTGACCACTAGACTGAACGCTGTGTGGCCACTAGACTGGACACTGTGTGACCACTAGACTGGACGCTGTGTGACCACTAGACTGGACGCTGTGTGACCACTAGACTGGACGCAGTGTGACCACTAGACTGGACGCTTTGTGACCACTAGACTGGTCTCTGTGTGACCACTAGACTGGACGCTGTGTGACCACTAGACTGGACGCTGTGTGACCACTACACTGAACGCTGTAAGACCACTAGACTGATATACTATGTGACCACTAGACTGATATACCATGTGACCACTAGACTGATATACCATGTGACCACTAGACTAGACACTGTGTGACCACTAGACTAGACACTGTGTGACCACTAGACTGATATACCATGTGACCACTAGACTAACTGTGAGACCACTAGACTGGACGCTGTGTGACCACTAGACTTGACGCTATGTGACCACTAGACTGAACGCTGTGTGGCCACTAGACTGGACACTGTGTGACCACTAGACTGGACGCTGTGTGACCACTATACTGGACGCTGTGTGACCACTAGACTGGTCGCTGTGTGACCACTAGACTGGACGCTGTGTGACCACTATACTGGACGCTGTGTGACCACTAGACTGGTCGCTGTGTGACCACTATACTGGACGCTGTGTGACCACTAGACTGGACGCTGTGTGACCACTAGACTGGACGCTGTGTGGCCACTAGACTGGACGCTGTGTGGCCACTAGACTGGACGCTGTGTGACCACTAGATTGGACGCTGTAAGACCACTAGACTGACTTTTACCTCTTGGAGTTGAAATCTCTTTGATGAACTTTACTATAAACTAGAATTTTTTTTTTAAAGTTGTGAAATTCATTTGACCAACTTTTGGTATCTCTTGCTGGGTAGCAGAGAGTGTGGAGTTTTACTGTGTGAGGTAACCTGACTAACGAGGAAAACTTGTGTTATTGAGCACATGATCATGATTCCATACCTTTTCTAATTAGATAATGGAGTCCGGTTTAATCAGATGGAAAACTGGTATGTTATCACTGTGCTACCCAACTGCCCAATCTGTTTGGTAAATCATATTGTTGATTTATTCTTTTCAATCTATAAATGTGAACCCATTTTTCTTTTGTAAGCAGTTTTGATAAAATTACTCGGATATTTTCCTTAAAACGTTGTAAAATACATGACATCATACCTGTGTGATTTATTTCCTGTATGTAAAGTCAGGTGCTACATGAGTTGTGATTCTCACTACAGAAGGTCATTTAAGCATTGATTTGTTTTCATTTGGCATTCACGCAGCACAGCAAATTCAATGATGCACAGCTTCTTGAATTTGCATTCGTCCTGTTGCCATTCACAACATATGAATGCCAAATAGAAGCAGTGCAATGCTTATATTTACCGTTTTCAATGCTTGTCTTGTCATAAGGGAAGACAACTTCAGTTTTCTTCTCTGCTGTTGGCAGTTCATGAACTGGTAATACACAATAGATGTTGGTAAGATTACATCTTATCAATGCCATACAGTGGTAAATATTACCAGATAATACCACCAAATACCTCACTAATGTAATGATAATGTCTTGTGTGATTATAAAACTTTCTAAAATTTTTGTATCCTATTTTCTTAATTGATATAAGAGATATTTGATTTTGTAACATAAATGTTAATTACATAGTCCTAATTATGATAATTGTAGTATTTCCAACTAATTACTGTGGACATGCTCTCTAAGGTTATCAGCTTTATCATTTGAAATTTAAACCAAATTTCATTCCAATATTCAAAATTTAAGTTATATCATTTGAATTACATCAAATTATACTTAAAACGCACAATTAAAAAAGAAGATGGAAAACCTTAAAGGTAGTACATAAAGAAAAATAGATTTTTAGATAATAACACACAAGTATTATCTTTCTTGATGCATACCTTCTTGAAGGTGCAAAGTTCAATACTGTATACATTCTTGTATCTAGCAGAGTTTTGGGACATATTGTATATACATGGGATATGTAGAGATGTTTTATATAATGTATTTGTACTTTAATATGGCAAGTAACACATATATTGCCAAAATGATTAATAGAATTTTCATATACTGTTCTTCTATTTTCTCTAGAATGGATTTACTTTGAACAAACCATCAAAATGCATAATTATTGTCATGAGTTTTTATCAAGGAATTATTCTACAAATTGAATGTGACTGACGCAGAGTTAAACATACTTTGAGGAATTAATTCTCCATCCACATGTCCACACTTTCGGAAAGAAATCACAGTGACAAGACACTATCAATAAACCTTATGTAAATCAGTGGGATATCACTGACGCACAAGTCTACAAAATTATTACTGAATCCTTCGATGTTACTTGAGATGTATAAATATATTGATATATATGTATGATATATGTATGAAATGTATCTTAAAATCGTGCATTCTGGGATTACATTCCTGGCTGTCTGAATACTGAATCTGAAGGCTAGCTGTAGTTATATATATAACGATTCCTTAATAGTTGGGTCAGCTCAGTTTCCTACAAAAATGTCCAGATTGTGAGTTTTCTGCACTCTTCTGTTTGATTTCATTATGTCAACTGTTTAATCTATGAACGGTTAAGGAAGATATTACGTTATTTTTCATTATGACTTCATTAATCGTTTTGTAGATCATTATTTATAATCTAACTATATTCAATTCATTTCAGCATGTTTTCTTTTAACTTAATTTTTCACTTTAAATTATTTTTCATATTTATTGTTGATATTAAAATTTCAATTATGAAATATAAAATATATGATTGATAGCTATGCCTGTGATTGTAAGTAAAGCTAGCTGCTGGGCAATACGCCAATTTTTAATATACTCATGGCTGGACCGAGGATCATGACCAAAAAGCTAGTCCTGTTCTCAAATAACAGAAATATGTTTTTATCTTTTATCTTCAGTTCACCTGTACAGGTAAAATTACATTTTAAGATTGGACTGTTTAATTCAGAAAAGGAACTCCACAAATGTTGATTTTCTAATGATCCTGGGACAAGCTTTTGTTTTTGTTTTGTTTTGTTTTTTTTTTGTTCTTGTTACTGTTTGATAAATGTTGCTCAATGTTATGTTTTGGAGGAGATTCTCAAGACTTTTTTTCTCTTGACTAATCATCAAAAAATATTAATATGTAAAATTTATTTTTCAATTCTATTTATTAATTTTTGTAACTTTTGTATGTGTATTTGACTTTATGAATATTCTGATATCTGCCCAGTCGGTTCTTGGTTCATCAAATTGTTAGATACATTGTGTTCCACAAACCATTTCTCTAGCTGATGTTACTTTGTGTATAAGTGACCCAGGGATGTTGCATTCTTTGCCAGGTCTCCTTTAAGTACCTAAGCAGCCTCGCTACCTCTGGTGTTTGATCAGGGGTTTCCCTAGGTTTGGTCTTGTTGTCATTCTATACGATGTTAATATAATTGTCCATTAATTGGATCATATCGATTTTTCAATTCTTTCTTAAGTGCCATATAAACATTTATATCATAAAAATGTTTGCAGCATATAACATATATGTTAACTAGTATAATTACTGCATATTAATTTGTTCACGTTTTTCTCATTAATATTCCTATGTATTCTCAAATCAAAAAACAATAAACTGATATTAATACTTTTAAACTGCTTATCATGTGTGATGTTTAAGATGCCAGATTTATAAATTTTAACTTACGTAGATTTACTGGTTTAAAGAAATGAAATGTTTGAACCATGGTATGACATTTATTATTTTTCTTCCTCTAAATGTATTCTTAAGAGTATTATTAGGTTATTAGTATTGTCTTTACCTGGTAATTATGTAAACTGACTTCAGGATCACGAAAAAGTCTTAGATATAAGTTCTGATTTGCTTTGCCAATCATCTGTAGTAGGAAATTTTTGTGACTTGAATTGAAAGTAGCTAAATCAAAATCATTGTGACTTATTTTTCAACATTAGTTTATGCATGATCCTGCAGCCTGGACTCAACAGGAAGGAGTGTGTCTTACATCTCTGTGATGGTTTGTAAAGGGGAGTGTGTCTGACATCTCTGTGATGGTTTGTAAAGGGGAGTGTGTCTCTGTGATGGTTTGTAAAGGGGAGTGTGTCTCTGTGATGGTTTGTAAAGGGGAGTGTGTCTGACATCTCTGTGATGGTATGTAAAGGGGAGTGTGTCTGACATCTCTGTGATGGTTTGTAAAGAGGAGTGTGTCTGACATCTCTGTGATGGTTTGTAAAAGGGAGTGTGTCTCTGTGATGGTTTGTAAAGGAGTGTGTGTCTGACATCTCTGTGATGGTTTGTAAAGGTGAGTGTGTCTCTGTGATGGTTTGTAAAGGGGGGTGTGTCTTACATCTCTGTGATGGTTTGTAAAGGGGAACGTGTCTGACATCTCTTTGATGGTATGTAGAGGGGAGTGTGTCTGACATCTCTGTGATGGTTTGTAAAGGGGAATGTGTCTGACATCTCTGTGATGGTTTGTAAAGAGGAGTGTGTCTGACATCTCTTTGATGGTTTGTAAATGGGAGTGTGTCTCTGTGATGGTGTGTAAAGGGATGTGTCTTACATCTCTGTGATGGTTTGTAAAGGGGTGTGTCTTACATCTCTGCTTTGCCAATCATCTGTAGTAGGTAATTTTTGTGACTTGAATTGAAAGTAGCTAAATCAAAATCATTTTGACTTATTTTTCAACATTAGTTTATGCATGATCCTGCAGCTGGACTCAACAAGAAGAGAGTGTGTCTTACATCTCTGTGATGGTTTGTAAAGGGGAGTGTGTCTGACATCTCTGCGATGGTTTGTAAAGGGGAGTGTGTCTCTGTGATGGTTTGTAAAGGGGAGTGTGTCTCTGTGATGGTTTGTAAAGGGGAGTGTGTCTCTGTGATGGTTTGTAAAGGGGAGTGTGTCTGACATCTCTGTGATGGTTTGTAAAGGGGAGTGTGTCTGACATCTCTGTGATGGTTTGTAAAGGGGAGTGTGTCTGACATCTCTGTGATGGTTTGTAAAGAGGAGTGTGTCTCTGTGATGGTTTGTAAAGGGGAGTGTCTTTTATCTCTGTGATGGTTTGTAAAGGGGAGTGTGTCTCTGTGATGGTTTGTAAAGGGGAGTGTGTCTCTGTGATGGTTTGTAAAGGGGAGTGTGTCTCTGTGATGGTTTGTAAAGTGGAGTGTCTGACATCTTTGTGATGGTTTGTAAAGGGGAGTGTGTCTGACATCTCTGTGATGGTATGTAAAGGGGAGTGTGTCTGACATCTCTGTGATGGTTTGTAAAGAGGAGTGTGTCTGACATCTCTGTGATGGTTTGTAAAAGGGAGTGTGTCTCTGTGATGGTTTGTAAAGGAGTGTGTGTCTGACATCTCTGTGATGGTTTGTAAAGGTGAGTGTGTCTCTGTGATGGTTTGTAAAGGGGGGTGTGTCTTACATCTCTGTGATGGTTTGTAAAGGGGAACATGTCTGACATCTCTTTGATGGTATGTAGAGGGGAGTGTGTCTGACATCTCTGTGATGGTTTGTTTAGGGGAATGTGTCTTACATCTCTGTGATGGTATGTAAAGGGGAGTGTGTCTCTGTGATGGTTTGTAAAGGGGAGTGTGTCTCTGTGATGGTTTGTAAAGGGGAGTGTGTCTCTGTGATGGTTTGTAAAGGGGAGTGTGTCTCTGTGATGGTTTGTAAAGGGGAGTGTCTGACATCTTTGTGATGGTTTGTAAAGGGGAGTGTGTCTGACATCTCTGTGATGGTATGTAAACGGGAGTGTGTCTGACATCTCTGTGATGGTTTGTAAAGAGGAGTGTGTCTGACATCTCTGTGATGGTTTGTAAAGGGGAGTGTGTCTCTGTGATGGTTTGTAAAGGGGAGTGTGTCTGACATCTCTGTGATGGTTTGTAAAAGGGAGTGTGTCTCTGTGATGGTTTGTAAAGGAGTGTGTGTCTGACATCTCTGTGATGGTTTGTAAAGGTGAGTGTGTCTCTGTGATGGTTTGTAAAGGGGAGTGTGTCTTACATCTCTGTGATGGTTTGTAAAGGGGAGTGTGTCTGACATCTCTGTGATGGTTTGGAAAGGGGTGTGTCTTACATGTCTGTGATGATTTGTAAAGGGGTGTGTCTTACATCTCTGTGATGGTTTGTAAAGGGGAGTGTGTCTGACATCTCTGTGATGGTTTGGAAAGGGGTGTGTCTTACATGTCTGTGATGGTTTGTCAACCGGTAAAGGGGTGTGTCTTACATCTCTGTGATGGTTTGTAAAGGGGAACGTGTCTGACATCTCTTTGATGGTATGTAGAGGGGAGTGTGTCTGACATCTCTGTGATGGTTTGTAAAGGGGTGTGTGTCTTACATCTCTGTGATGGTTTGTTAAGGGGTGTGTGTCTGACATCTCTGTGATGGTATGTAAAGGGGTGTGTGTCTGACATCTCTGTGATGGTATGTAAAGGGGAGTGTGTCTTACATCTCTGTGATGGTTTGTAAAGGGGTGTGTGTCTGACATATCTGCGATGGTTTGTAAAGGGGAGTGTGTCTTACATCTCTGTGATGGTTTGTAAAGGGGTGTGACTTACATCTCTGTGATGGTTTTTAAAGGGGTGTGTCTTACATCTCTGTGGTGGTTTGTAAATGGGTGTGTCTTACATCTCTGTGATGGTTTGTAAAGGGGTGTGTGTCTGACATCTCTGTGATGGTTTGTAAAGTGGGGAGTGTCTTACATCTCTGTGATGGTTTGTTAAGGGGTGTGTCTCTGTGATGGTATGTAAAGGGGTGTGTGTCTGACATCTCTGTGATGGTTTGTAAAGGGGTGTGTCTTACATCTCTGTGATGGTTTGGAAAGGGGTGTGTCTTACATGTCTGTGATGGTTTGGAAAGGGGTGTGTCTTACATGTCTGTGATGGTTTGTAAAGGGGAGTGTCTGACATCTTTGTGATGGTTTGTAAAGGGGAGTGTGTCTGACATCTCTGTGATGGTATGTAAACGGGAGTGTGTCTGACATCTCTGTGATGGTTTGTAAAGAGGAGTGTGTCTGACATCTCTGTGATGGTTTGTAAAGGGGAGTGTGTCTCTGTGATGGTTTGTAAAGGGGAGTGTGTCTGACATCTCTGTGATGGTTTGTAAAAGGGAGTGTGTCTCTGTGATGGTTTGTAAAGGAGTGTGTGTCTGACATCTCTGTGATGGTTTGTAAAGGTGAGTGTGTCTCTGTGATGGTTTGTAAAGGGGAGTGTGTCTTACATCTCTGTGATGGTTTGTAAAGGGGAGTGTGTCTGACATCTCTGTGATGGTTTGGAAAGGGGTGTGTCTTACATGTCTGTGATGATTTGTAAAGGGGTGTGTCTTACATCTCTGTGATGGTTTGTAAAGGGGAGTGTGTCTGACATCTCTGTGATGGTTTGGAAAGGGGTGTGTCTTACATGTCTGTGATGGTTTGTAAAGGGGTGTGTCTTACATCTCTGTGATGGTTTGTAAAGGGGAACGTGTCTGACATCTCTTTGATGGTATGTAGAGGGGAGTGTGTCTGACATCTCTGTGATGGTTTGTAAAGGGGTGTGTGTCTTACATCTCTGTGATGGTTTGTTAAGGGGTGTGTGTCTGACATCTCTGTGATGGTATGTAAAGGGGTGTGTGTCTGACATCTCTGTGATGGTATGTAAAGGGGAGTGTGTCTTACATCTCTGTGATGGTTTGTAAAGGGGTCTGTGTCTGACATATCTGCGATGGTTTGTAAAGGGGAGTGTGTCTTACATCTCTGTGATGGTTTGTAAAGGGGTGTGACTTACATCTCTGTGATGGTTTTTAAAGGGGTGTGTCTTACATCTCTGTGGTGGTTTGTAAATGGGTGTGTCTTACATCTCTGTGATGGTTTGTAAAGGGGTGTGTGTCTGACATCTCTGTGATGGTTTGTAAAGTGGGGAGTGTCTTACATCTCTGTGATGGTTTGTTAAGGGGTTGGTCTGACATCTCTGTGATGGTATGTAAAGGGGTGTGTGTCTGACATCTCTGTGATGGTTTGTAAAGGGGTGTGTCTTACATCTCTGTGATGGTTTGGAAAGGGGTGTGTCTTACATGTCTGTGATGGTTTGTAAAGGGGTGTGTCTTACATATCTGTGATGGTTTGTAAAGGGGTGTATGTCTGACATCTCTGTGATGGTTTGTAAAGGGATGTGTGTCTGACATCTCTGTGATGGTTTGTAAAGGGTAGTGTGTCTTACATCTCTGTGATGGTTTTTAAAGGGGCGTGTGTCTGACATCTCTGTGATGGTATGTAAAGGAGTGTGTGTCTGACATCTCTGTGATGGTTTGTAAAGGGGAGTGTGTCTTACATCTCTGTGATGGTTTGTAAAGGGGTGTGTGTCTGACATCTCAGTGATGGTTTGTAAAGGGGAGTGTGTCTTACATCTCTGTGATGGTTTGTAAAGGGGTGTATGTCTGACATCTCAGTGATGGTTTGTAAAGGGGTGTATGTCTGACATCTCTGTGATGGTTTGTAAAGGGGTGTGTGTCTGACATCTCAGTGATGGTTTGTAAAGGGGTGTGTGTCTTACATTTATAATTATGCCTTTTTTGTATGTTTTATGAGGTTTCTTGGTTTTGAAAATAATACATGTTTCTTTCAAAATCTCACATGTAAATACTTTGATTTTTATAATTTATTTTTCACCCTTAAATAGATCTCCCTCTGACGAAAGGTTGACCAACATCAATCTCTTCTGAAATGTTTTTTTTTCAGAATCAATAAAAATGACTAAACATCTCATAATTTTATAGAAGACATGACACGTGATAATTTGCATAATAATACGATACACAGGGTGTTTTAAAATATTTAATACATTTCAAATACTATTTCAGTATATTTTTGTTTGTTACTCATATGCATGACTGCTTTTCTAAAACCGATCCTGTGATATGAGTTGATTGTTTAGTTTATATTCCGATGTAACTGTCTATACACTTATCCGTCCTATTAACAGTTGCTATTGATTACTGTGACTTGTTTACAGTGAAACGTTTTAAATCCCTGTTTATTGCGATATATTGTCTTAATCAATGAAACTAATTATAAATTTTCTTATTATCGAGGAGTTTGAGGATCGAACACTATCGTGAAAATTGATAAATTGAAAAAAAAATTACCAAGGATTATAAGAAACCATTTCATTATTTCCAAACTTGAAAAATACAAAAAAAAATTCTTTCAACTTTGAGAAGATCACCTCATGGTTCCTTAAATGTTGACCTTGTTCTATTTTCAGAACGTGACATTCATTACTTGGGTGACTAAATCTTACATAGCAAATGTCTTTCTGTTGATATAGTGGTACATGTATTTTCCTTCTTATATTTTATATAACCGAAAAAATACAACCCTAGGAAAACCTTAATTTAGAGCATATCTCTGATAGTGACATTTTAGGGAGACCAAACTATAGTAATAATATGTGCCTACAATATAAATTGAATATTATTCAAATGTAATTTACGTTTTGAGGTTGATCAGTTTAATTTCGAAATCTAAGAAGAATATGTTCGTTTCCAAGTGTATACACTTACCAGGGAAGGCCAAAAAGTGGTAAACAGCAAAACAAAATTAGTCATCAAAATATTGTCAAATCCTGGGGAAAGCTTTTTGCTATCATTTTAATGAAACAGCTGTATGTAATGATCTCAATACAGAAAACATATACACATATTTATTGGGAGAAAGGAATTCTTTTTATTCCTTATTCTGTTTTTATCATTATTTTAAGATAACCAGGAGAAGAAAAAAAAATTGTGATTATTCTTAAGTGAAAACATACTGCCATGTATTTTGATACATAACTGATATATATCGATATGCCTGTTATGCATTCATGTAAATAGATGAAAATTTTATAGAATAATTTAGATATTTGTCATTTGATCATTGACAGCATCTCGTCACGATTGATTATGACTTTTTTTGAGTCTGTGCAGCATGTTATATTGTTTGGTGTATTGTACAGGTTATTTAGCAGGTTTTACGTCCCTTATTACGTCCTTTCGTCCTTTCAGAGGACGAGTACTGGACAAGCTTTGGGCAGTTATATATATGGGATAAAACCCTTTTATAAAACGTGATTAATATGAAAGATAAAACAAACGCAATATATATAGATATATGTTTTTTAGCGGTGTTGGATGTAACTAGCGTTAATAAGATTTTCGTGGTTACTCTTTACCAACGAATTCAAGTGTCGACAAACTGTTCAAATTAAATGTAGTGGAACATACGTCAAGTGTCAATTTAGTGAGTTATCATCGGAATTAAGCGTCCACGAAAATAGTTTACCACGAAAAGATTTTATAGTAAGTGAGATATATATGAACATAAATTTTATAGTAAGTGAGAGATATATGAACATAAATTTTATAGTAAGTGAGATATATTTAAACATAAATTTTATAATAAGTGAGATATATATAAACAATTTTTTCATTATAAAACTTTTCTTAGCTGTTGTAATATCTTAAGAATTTTCTATATCGTTATGATCAATTACATATTCATGAAGTATTTTTATATCGCTTTTTAAACTATTGACACAGTGTTTTAATCAGATAGAAGAGATTTAATCCAGACTTAGTACGAAAATGTAGTCGTTTTGTTCAATATATAATGGATTTTGTTTACTTGTTTGTTTTTAACCGAAAAATCAACAATCTAGAATACACTACAGTATACACTGTATACCCAGACATATTTACCATCACGTACTCTATACCCAGACATATTTACTATCACGTACTGTATACCCAGACATATTTACTATCACGTACTGTATACCCAGACATATTTACCATCACGTACTCTATACCCAGACATATTTACTATCACGTACTGTATACCCAGACATATTTACCAACACGTACTGTATACCCAGACATATTTACCATCACGTACTGTATACCCAGACATATTTACCATCACGTACTGTATACCCAGACATATTTACCATCACGTACTGTATACCCAGACATATTTACCATCACGTACTCTATACCCAGACATATTTACCATCACGTGCTGTATACCTAGACATATTCACCATCACGTACTGTATACTCAGACATATTTACCATCACGTACTGTATACCCGAACATATTTACCATCACGTACTGTATACCCAGACCTACTTACCATCACGTACTATATACCCAGACATATTTACCATCACGTACTTTATACCCGGACATATTTACCATCACGTACAGTCATATTTACTCTCGCGTACTGTATACCCGGACATATTTACCATTACGTACTGTATACCCAGACATATTTACCATCACGTACTGTATACCCAGACATATTTACCACCACGTACTGTATACCCAGTCATATTTACCATCAGGTACTGTATATACGGACATATTTACAATTACGTACAGACATATTTACTATCGCGTACGGTATACCCGGACATATTTACCATCACGTACTGTATACCCAGACATATTTACCATTACGTACTGTATACCCAGACATATTTACCATCACGTACTGTATACCCAGACATATTTACCATCACGTACTTTATACCCGGACATATTTACCATCACGTACTGTATACCCAGACATATTTACCATCACGTACTGTATACCCAGACATATTTACCATCACGTACTTTATACCCGGACATATTTACCATCACGTACTGTATACCCAGACATATTTACCATCACATACTGTATACCCAGACATATTTACCATTACGTACTGTATACCCAAACATATTTACCATCACGTACTCTATACCCAGATATATTTACCATTACGTACTTTATACCCAGACATATTTACCATCACGTACTGTATACCCAGACATATTTACCATCACTTACTTTATACCCGGACATATTTACCATCACATACTGTATACCCAGACATATTTACCATCGCGTACTGTATACCCAGACATATTTACCATCACGTACTTTATACCCGGACATATTTACCATCACGTACATTATACCCAGTCATATTAACCATCACGTACTGTATACAAGGACATATTTACCATCACGTACTGTATACCCAGACATATTTACCATCACGTACTGTATACCCAGACATATTTACCATCACGCACTGTTTACCCAGACATATTTACCATCATATACTATATGCTCGGACATATTTACGTTCACGTACTGTATACCCAGACATATTTACCATCACATACTGTATACCCGGACATATTTACCATCACGTACTGTATACCCAGACATATTTACCATCACATACTGTATACCCGGACATATTTACCATCACATACTGTATGCTCGGACATATTTACCTTCACGTACTGTATACCCAGACATATTTACCATCACATACTGTATACCCGGACATATTTACCATCACGTACTCTATACCCGGACATATTTACCATCACATACTGTATACCCGGACATATTTACCAACACGTACTGTATACCCAGACATATTTACCATCACGTACTGTATATCCAGACATATTTACCATCACATACTGTATACCCGGACATATTTACCATCACATACTGTATGCTCGGACATATTTACCTTCACGTACTGTATACCCAGACATATTTACCATCACATACTGTATACCCGGACATATTTACCATCACGTACTCTATACCCGGACATATTTACCATCACATAATGTATACCCGGACATATTTACCAACACGTACTGTATACCCAGACATATTTACCATCACATACTGTATACCCAGACATATTTACCATCACGTACTGTATACCCAGACATATTTACCATCACATACTGTATACCCGGACATATTTACCATCACGTACTGTATACCCAGACATATTTACCATCACGTACTGTATACCCAGACATATTTACCATCACATACTGTATACCCGGACATATACATACGTAAAAACAGTTAAACCTTGAACAGAATGTTTATATTCGAACTCAAAATAAAAAACAATGACAAAATATTAACAAGATAAGGATTTAAACGGAGGCGTTTGAAAATAACAAGAAGAATACGATCACTTGTTGAAGAATTCAATTGGATTGGAAAATGCTTATGTTGATGTTTTAATTTGGATGTTTTTGTTCCAGTGTATTTCCAGATAAACCATTTCCGAATCCCACGTCTATTACATCCTTACAAACGTCATTCATTCATACGTTGTATTACTCTTTTTTAGAATATCTGGTTTTCATTGTGTCTACTTGTATCATTTATAATAGATGTATGTTAATATAATAATTGTTTTTAGAAACTGTAACAAAACGTAATAGATGACGAGAGATTGTTTATGTACATGTACAAACTTAGATAAATAATGAATTTAGCTGCATCATATACCTGTTTTGTCGCCTCTGAGACTCGTCAGTGATGCCTAGGTCCTCTAATTTGAAACCAAGGAGGCGACCAAAGAAATTAAGACTTGATTGAAATAAATGTCAGAAACCAAATGGAGAGGTGCACTACTCCAAAAGTTTCAGTATTTCAAAATTCAATCATTTTTAATCATTCTAAATAAAGTACTATTAAAGAAGGAATATCAATGTAAACGTGGTATAATTTAGGAACTCCACAGTTATAAATGTGATAAGTGAGGGACAAAAGTCCTAACCATTATATCAAGCTTATAACAAACTTAATCAATCAAGCATCTCGGTCACTAATTTCAGCCATTTAATCTGGAAATTTAACCATTTAAAGTAAAAAGTTCCTTACCATTAATCTACTCCGTGACATAAGAACTATATCTTACTCATTTCCCGTGACGTAAATATAATTTACTGCTTTTGAGGAAAAGCGTTCTATTCTCCTATATTTAGAAAAGCTAAGCTTTGCAAGGGAGCTTGAGTAAGATTTACTGAGGTCGTAAATAGCGATTTTGTCAACAATATCTATGATAATGAAAACCCGAACACGGACGGCGTCTACACGATCTACTTAAATAGCCATGTCTCCTCCTGAAGCCATTCATACAAGCGTCCAATGACCAAATAAATGGTTGATTTTAACAGAATTAGGATAATGGCGAGCTAATGGGTCTTATCCCTCTTATTGATTAATGATGTTGTTTATCTGTTTTCTTTTAATAAGTTATACACCGTGTGTTTAACCATCTGAACGACATTGCTTACATTTGATATACAATCTAGTGAACACAAGGTGTAGGTTCTGCCGAACTGTGCACTCCTACTTCCCTTTAATGGCGAATCATGCATACTGTACTTCTACTCATTAATCAAGATTTTCTGTCTAGACCCATGTGTGGCTGCCAAAAGGTGTGGTAAACTTTTCTGTTTACCGAGTTCCTTATTAAACCCGATTTGTAGATTGTTTTACATTCTGTAGATTCTAGATCACATGTTTATCTTAACAATGTTTTAAATTCTAGATCTACAAATAAAGTATTCATAGTCTTATGTTAACTTTTGTTTTATATACCTCTCTCAACAAAGTTATAAATATACCGGAATCGCTCTCTCCGGCCGGCAGTCTGTCCATTTATTTCATAAGTCTATGCGTTCATTTATGATAGAGCGAAACCTGTTCAAACATTGTGTAATGTTCTGACCGACTGTGTAATGTTCTGTTCTAACCGATTGTGTAATGTTCTGACCGACTGTGTAATGGTCTGTTCTAACCGACTGTGTAATGTTCTGACCGACTGTGTAATGTTCTGACCGACTTTGTAATGTTCTGACCGACTGTGCAATGTTCTGACCGACTGTGTAATGTTCTGTTCTAACCGATTGTGTAATGTCCGACCGACTGTGTAATGTTCTGTTCTAACCGACTGTGTAATGTTCTGACCGACTGTGTATTGTTCTGACCGACTGTGTATTGTTCTGACCGACTATGTAATGTTCTGACCGACTGTGTAATGTTCTGTTCTAACCGACTGTGTAATGTTCTGACAGACTTTGCAATGTTCTGACCGACTGTGTAATGTTCTGACCGACTGTGTAATGTTTTGACCGATTGTGTAATGTTCTTACCGACTGTGTAATGTTCTGACCGACTGTGTAATGTTCTGTTCTAACCGACTGTGTAATGTTCTGACCGACTGTGTAATGTTCTGACCGACTGTGTAATGTTCTGACCGACTTTGTAATGTTCTGACCGACTAGGTAATGTTCTGACCAACTGTGTAATGTTCTGTTCTAACCGATTGTGTAATGTTTTGACTGATTGTGCAATGTTCTGACCGATTGTGTAATGTTCTGACCGACTGTATAATGTTCTGACCGACTGTGTAATGTTCTGTTCTAACCGACTGTGTAATGTTTTGACTGACTGTGTAATGTTTTGACAGAGTGTGCAATGTTCTGACCGACTGTGTAATGCTCTGACCGACTATGTAATGTTCTGACCGACTGTATAATGTTCTGACCGACTGTGTAATGTTCTGTTCTAACCGACTGTGTAATGTTTTGACTGACTGTGTAATGTTTTGACAGAGTGTGCAATGTTCTGACCGACTGTGTAATGCTCTGACCGACTATGTAATGTTCTGACCGACTGTGTAATGTTCTGACCGACTATTTAATGTTCTAACCGACTGTTTAATGTTCTGTTCTGACCGACTGTGCAATGTTCTGTTCTAACCGACTGTGCAATGTTCTGTTCTAACCGACTGTGCAATGTTCTGACCGACTATGTAATGTTCTGACTGACTGTGTAATGTTCTGACCGACTGTGTAATGTTCTGACCGACTGTGCAATGTTCTGACCGACTGTGTAATGTTCTGACCGACTGTGTAATGTTCTGTTCTAACCGATTGTGTAATGTTCTGACCGACTATGTAATGTTCTGACCGACTGTGCAATGTTCTGACCGACTGTGTAATGTTCTGTTCTAACCGATTGTGTAATGTCCGACCGACTGTGTAATGTTCTGTTCTAACCGACTGTGTAATGTTCTGACCGACTGTGTATTGTTCTGACCGACTGTGTATTGTTCTGACCGACTATGTAATGTTCTGACCGACTGTGTAATGTTCTGTTCTAACCGACTGTGTAATGTTCTGACAGACTTTGCAATGTTCTGACCGACTGTGTAATGTTCTGACCGAATGTGTAATGTTTTGACCGATTGTGTAATGTTCTTATCGACTGTGTAATGTTCTGACCGACTGTGTGATGTTCTGTTCTAACCGACTGTGTAATGTTCTGACCGACTGTGTAATGTTCTGTTCTAACCGACTGTGTAATGTTCTGTTCTAACCGACTGTGCAATGTTCTGTTCTAACCGACTGTGCATTGTTCTGACCGACTATATAATGTTCTGACCGACTGTGTAATGTTCTGACCGACTGTGTAATGTTCTGTTCTAACCGACTGTGTAATGTTCTGACCGACTTTGTAATGTTCTGACCGACTGTGTAATGTTCTGACCGACTGTGTAATGTTTTGACCGACTGTGTAATGTTCTGTTCTAACCGACTGTGTAATGTTCTGACCGACTGTGTAATGTTCTGACCGACTGTGTAATGTTCTGACCGACTGTGTAATGTTCTGTTCTAACCGACTGTGTAACGTTCTAACCGACTGTGTAATGTTCTGACCGACTGTGTAATGTTCTGTTCTAACCGACTGTGTAATGTTCTGACCGACTGTGTAATGTTCTGACCGACTGTGTAATGTTCTGTTCTAACCGACTGTGTAATGTTCTGACCGACTGTGTAATGTTCTGACCGACTGTGTAATGGTCTGACCGATTGTGTAATGTTCTGACCGACTGTGTAATGTTCTGACCGTATGTAATTGTTCCATCTAATATGAGTTTTTCGTTTCGTCTCTTTTTATTGAAATTATAACCATTGGTTTAAAAATTTCGAAAAAATGTTATGTGGCTGAACCCTCCGTCAGCTTTTCTATATTTTTTTTCAAAAATTAAGGTCAAACTGTGATCAAATGTTGTGCCTGTGAATAGGATTTATTTTGACTTTTTTACCTGGAAATTCTTTTAAGATTTTAAATTCTTAAGAGCGAATTTAGCTTTTGATAATTCATTCATTGCTCATTTGAACTCATGAAGACAAGTAATTTCAGGTGTTGTTGTTGTTAAAGGAACGATGATATGAAAATGTTTTAATTGTAATATAGGTAATATCTTTATTGTACTTATTTACTTATTTGTCTGTTAATTCTCAAACAGTGTTTTGTATTTTACTTGATGCAGGTATTATATTCGAATGTTCCTGTACATGACCATTTGATAAATTCAGGAACACAAACATGTGTTTATAAGTTATAAAACATACAGAATACTATTTAAAGACAACAAAGACTACGTTAAATATGTAATGAAAACATCAAGAAAATACCAAGATGTCAACAGAATCATGATCCAAACTATTCAATAAAACTACGACAAAGTATGGAGAAAAAAATAATCGGAGACCCCTGAAAAAGTACAAAACAGTAAGACCAGATGTTCCGGAAGAGTAAGCGTCTTTTGCGTCATCGACGACACCCGCCAATGGTCAATTGGTCAATCCGAGTAAACAATGTCATTTATCTAATGAGAATCAACAGGCAAACTAACGAGCATCAAACACGTCCAGCTTCATATCGTACAAGGAATATTTCTCAATGAGATCAGTAAGGACAGTATATCTTTTTTGTTTACTTTTTTAACATTCCATCTGATGTTGCATCAATTACGAAGGAGTAGTGTAAACGAAAAATACATACTCGATGCTGGTATGTTATTATAAGAGTTATTTCAAATTTCAGAATTAAGTCGACACCATTTGAAAATGTCTGTTGTAGACTTTAAGTAATATCGAAATATCCTGTAGTTTCATCACATTTGGACACGAAAATGTAAAAAAAAATCGATAAATTTGATTATTTTCTTGTTGGAATAAAAGTGTTAAACTGTTACTATTTATAATCAACGATACGATGATTGTATTTTAACCTGTGAAATAGTATGTGAATGGAAACCTAAACTAATTTACATCCATGTGTAAACAATTGCCATCGAGATTACACTGAACAGATGCCGATGTCGAGGTAGGTAGCTTTCCCTTACAGTGTGCGCTCGTAGGTGGCTACCATACAATACAACGGTCGGGTGGGCTTATCGCGATCCTAAACAAACTTCCACTCTCTACGTGATCTCGGGTCATTAATATGACCTGTTAGATTTTATATTTAAGTTGACGTCGGTTTGAATTGAAGTTAATTTTTCAGAAATATCTCGCAGCTTACAGGTCATATTGTGTGGGCTAGAAAAAGATATACGAAATGCGTTTGGGAATAACTGTACTTCTCCTTGTGCTACCTCTAGTAAGTATTACTGACAAATAGTGTCTTAAGATGGAATTTAAAAATATACATTATGGTTTCTATGTATATGAGTGCAAACTTAACAAAAATGGTAAAAATGAAATGTTATTCAATGGCGAATAAAATGTTTGTCCAATGTTGTTCTGAAAACATTATACGTACATATGATACATAACAACCACTAATTAAATCAATATTAGGGTATTGCTATTGTACAAGTTGCAAATATGAAAATCAAGTATAATTGCAATTAGTTTGAATTTTAATTATGTTTCGAATAATTCGTTTAGCTGGTACACAGCCGCTTCTCAGATTTCGACGCTGTTCCAGCACCTCAACATGAGCCAGTGAGATTGATGGATGCGATCTCAGAGGATGGAAATGTTGTTTACAGTGATGAAGTGTCGGTAAGATACACTACAGGAATGAAACGATGGGGTCAATTTTGTTTTTACATATCATAGTCCAACATGAAATAAGTTCATAATTATTCATTTAGAACTTTTTATACATGTACATTTCAATTATCTTATAAGTACATATAACTAGGGAACAAACCTCATTATATACACAACAGTGGTACATATCTATGCTGATTCACATGAAATTGAAACAAAACGTATTTTCTGAGATTTTATTTTACATACAAACATTTCCAATGACTAACACGAAAGCCTGTTACATTCCTGGACATTTGTTTCTGGAGTTAAACACTATGATCACTTAATAATAACCAACAACCATAATTTTGAAAAAAAAAAAAATTACGTAAAATTGTTAAAATTTGGAAACCATCCGTTTAATTCTTGTTTTTTATTCTGTTTTATACATAGTAAGTAGGACTGTAGTCTTCTATCGACATTTCTATATACCATCTTGAGTTTCATTCCATTCCCCAAGCGTCTGTGAAGACAGATATATCGGAAATGTGTAATTTTTTTTATTATTCGTTATCTACTGTACCCTATGGAACGGCGTTGTTCAGCGGAACCCTTTCCTTTGAGGATGCTAGATAACAGTCTCTGATGGTCGGCTTGACTATGTCAATGATGTCACATGGTTTGTAATTTGGTTTGATTTGTAACAAAATTCCCCTCTTATGCGGAAGTTGCATATGTGATAGTTACACGAATTTGATTTTTCTTTTTTATTTCTCTTTTCTATTACATATGAGCTACGTTAAAGAAATAATCCTATACTGGTAATCAGTCGGTGAAACCATCTGATATCGTGTTTTGTCTATTACATATGAGCTACGTTAAAGAAATAATCCTATACTGGTAATCAGTCGGTGAAACCATCTGATATCGTGTTTTGTCTATTACATATGAGCTACGTTAAAGAAATGATCCTATACTGGTAATCAGTCGGTGAAACCATCTGATATCGTGTTTTGTCTATTACATATGAGCTACGTTAAAGAAATGATCCTATACTGGTAATCAGTCGGTGAAACCATCTGATATCGTGTTTTGTCTATTACATATGAGCTACGTTAAAGAAATGATCCTATACTGGTAATCAGTCGGTGAAACCATCTGATATCGTGTTTTGTCTATTACATATGAGCTACGTTAAAGAAATAATCCTATACTGGTAATCAGTCGGTGAAACCATCTGATATCGTGTTTTGTCTAAGTGGTCGCCTCTGATAAATTCACTCAACTTTTTTTTCGTAAAACCAGAAATGTTGGATTGTTTTAAACTGTATACTATTTAAAGGATTTCGCGGATAAATACAGCTCAGTAAAACCAATTATACTGACCTTAAACAGTTCATGGACATGTGAATACATTGATTAAGAGTGCCCAAGAAATGATAGGAAATAAACCAAAACCCCCTAAATACACGCATGACCTCCAAAACAAAAATGAATTAAGTCTGACGTGTCAAGTCACCTATCTATACAGATCATTTTTTGACTAATATAACCTGAATACATAAAATTCTAAATCATATGACTAGGTTGTAGGCCATTTATCAATTTATCAGTCTTTTTTCTTTTCGTTTTTCTTCTTTTTTAAAAATTGAACCTACCTGAGTAATACTAAGGATAGAATTGAGCACCGCAGACAGAAGTTTTAATATATGTTGCCGTCAGAATTAACGTCTCTTTTTTGGTCACATTTCACTTAAATATCTTCAAAAACAGATCTTAATTCTGTGAATCATCACATGTAAAACATGAACTATATTCTGAATACATGTAAATACTATTTCAGTCTACTGTTGATTGACATTAATAGCTATAACTGAATGCCTTAGATCTGAATCAGCTATCCTCCACAGTAGGTGCACGGACTCTCAGTAAATAGTTTGTATAAGCATTAATATATGTACATTATAGATAATCAAACTAGCAGAAACACTTACTGAAAATTTGATACTTTTACTATCTTCCTAAATATAACTGGCTATGCTCAGCAATTAATGAAATGTTTATCTGTTACAAAATTTAACATAAGGATACAAGTCATCCGACACATCGAATTAATTAGCGGAAAAGGAAACCGCAGAATTACCTGTGCCGGAGAAAACAATTCGACACAAATAGAAACACTACCCATCTATGGGCGGAGATAAATGTAGCGCTGTCATATTGTCTACACCATACCAATGTCACCCAACACCTGTAATATGTCTGGATTAAAGGATAAATACCGACGGACTTGTTACAAAGATTATTTGAGTAATGAATAGAGACTGGTTCTCTGTCGCTATCGGGATTCTCTTGGTAATTAAATTGATATTGTTCAAAGTTTTGTGTGGAAATTAATTAAGAAAACTTAGTGTTTTTGGAATGCTCGTCTTTACCTTCTAACAAATTCACATATGTGCGTGTAGAGATATCACTATACTGCCTTATCAAATTAATTTGTATGCTTTCGATTTCAATCGCTTCTGAAGCTAATAACATTACTTATAATTAAATGTGGTCTGATATAAGATATTTGCATGACAAATATCTAGTTACATGTTGTTTTTGTTATAACTTGGAGTTGCTGCTTATTTGTGTCTGTCTTAAGGAACCAAAACAAGGAATCACTGTGGTCTTGTCCACTTGACGGTGTATCTGGGTAGTTCACTAGATTTATAAATGTCATTGTTGTTGTCGTGCATTCTCGTAAAAAGCAAGAAAATACCAACATGTCAACACAATCCTAATCCAAACTCAAATTCAATAAATTGGAGCAAAACATGAACAAAAACATTTCACAGATATTCCTCAAAAAAATTCAACAAACAAAATAACGCATGCTACCATTGTTCAACAAAGTTAGATTAATGTTCCTCAAGTGTCACCGTTTCATTATTCATATCATTTTGATTTACTGACAGAATTAATGTCTTATATGACTGTTGAAAATAATAACTGTTTATCATAAATTGAGGAAAGGTACACACTGATCATCTCAATAGCTTTTAGACTATAAAGCATCCATGTACTTTTTTTTTTGTATGTTATTGAATTAGTATGAGAAATTATTCCAAATGAAGTGAATGTTTTTATCATCAACTTTATTCAACTAACCAGTTCATCTATTACTTCAAACTCGTAAGTAAAAGTTAAATTTAGAAAATACTATGTAACTGATATAAAGAATTCATAATTCATTAAAAATCTTTATGTCAATATCCTACAATCACAATAGATGATAAATCTCTAAACGTTGTCTTTACCACGACAATGTCAAGCGTTGTCTGATATTTAAAGCAGTTTTACTTCAAAAAGAAGAGGAACATTTCGATCGTAGTATTCGTACTCACATTCTTTTATATACATGGAAAGTGACCCGGAAGTATTTTAGGCTCCGATTTTGTTTTACAATGAAATCCTGATTAGATTTCCGTCATCCTAATCTAACTGGAACTGTGATATGAAGTTGGATCTTTGTGATGCTCGTTAATTTTCCCGTTGGTTCTGTTGTTGTTTAATGTGTGATCATTTGGGGTGAAGACAATACTTACTTGAACTGACAAAGATTTATATGGCGGGTGTCGTCTTTGGAAACATCACTTCCGGAAACCTGGTCATATTCTCCTCGACTTTTGCATAGTTTTGTTGAAACTGGGCTACAATCATGATTATGTTTACATGTTGGAATTTTCTTAATGTTTTCAATATATTTTTAACAAGAACTTCGTTTAATATATAAACACGTCTTTTCTCTGTAGAGGTTAACCAGTGTCAAGGACAACAACTTCAAAGCATGTTTCATCACAGATTTTGATCCGGAATGGAATTTGGATATCAGAGAGAAACAAGCTCTGGTGAACACCCATGTAAGTAAGACACATTTGCACGTACCATTGTGTATGATGCAATATAGACTTCAAAATAAAACTTTGTTTAAGACCTAGGATAAAAATATTACGGAAAACGTTAAATATTCTAAGTTATCTATCGTCGTTTCTGACCCCTTCATTCCTTTGTACTCATTTGTAAAGGACACAAACAAAATAATTCTTTGATGGCCCATCGTAGCAATGCAATGTTATACGCTCCAGTTTGTATTTTAGTCATGTTTACGCCATGTCGAGTTGTGTCCCATTTTTCTAGAGCTTTTTGTGCCTACATTAATCTTTTTATATAGATAAAGTCACAATTCTATTAAAGTTCTTTGAGAAATTATAATCAGAAATATCTCTGAAAATATTGTAACATTTTCTGACTTTGACACAAATCTAGCCTAGGACAAATGAATGATGGCCGTTCAGTGATCTGCCCAGTCATCATCTATACTTCCTTTTATTAACCATACAGGGGAACGTCCAGCATTCTATTTCTTAATGTCCTTGTTTTCCGTTTTATGTCATAAGGTAAAATAAAACGACGGTGAAGCAGAACATGACATATATCTATTTTATTTTTCTTGTTTGATTAATTACGATCAAATCTACACTTTGATAGCTCGATTTTATAATGCACTATATTCAATGCATTTTTTTGGCAAAAATACCAGTTATTAGAAAATACTATCGGATTCTAAATGATGGGTTGTTTACGCTGAATACATAACAAAACGGTTTAAACCCTCGGAGATGTTTTGTGTGCATGTGGTTAATCAACACGTGAATCGCCAGTGTCATTCTATCGAATGCATTATATGAACATGTTTTATGTTACATATGTGAAGATTTTGTTCCGATTGGTCACATGAAGATTGATATATAATCAAACATCAAGACTGTATGGATTTCATGATTTTTTGATATTTAGAAGAGCCAGATTATATAAACCTCGGAATATTATGAACGTGTCTTAGATAAACGTTTTAGTTTAGAACTTTTAACTCTGTTAAATAAACAAAAACATGGGTTTACTTGTTTTTTTTTATTTCTTTGTTCTTTCCATTTTATTGATTGTTGTTATTTTGATAATGTTTACAAGGCAATCATCATATTACTGATACGTCAGCAATAACGTCAATATCGTGTTATTTTGACCTTTGACCTGAAGTGCTACCATATAACTTTATAAAATATCATATTGACCACATCAAAGGTCTATAAATTATCAATATCAAGCATGGAATTCATTTTAAATATGATATTCTTTTCAGCATCTCTAAATCTTGGTCATGTGGCAATGCTAATGTTTTTCACGCTGAAAGAAGTACATTAAGACAGTCTTTATTGCTGGTTTCCTTTGTGTTTTCTAAAGCCAGTTAAAATTGTTTGACTTTTCACAAAATGAAGATTACTACACTATCTTTTTTGAACAAAACATATTACGGTGTACAAAGCACATACTATAATCGTCGATGTTTGTATTTACAGGAACCCGAAATCGTCAGAAGTCCTCTTCAGTTCGAGAACCTAAAGATACGAACGGGCGATATGATAGCCGGGATGTGCAAGAAATCCAAGATATACTGGTTAACGGAGACACACTCTCAGCCACTACCATCAGTCAGGGCAGCTGTAAGTGGTGACTCTGGTTTACCTCCACCAGTATTTCACCCTGTCGTGCCTGCCAATGAGGAATCCCGTGTACAGCCTCAAGCTCCTCTGCATATTCCTGCAGCTCCACCAAAGATACCCGGTCGTATTCATGAGCCTGTACATGTACCACATCGCCAAGTGGGAGTACCACAGATGGTCCCGGCTCATATGGGAATACCGCACAAAGTCACAGTGCATATGGGAATACCACAGCATACACAAATGCACCCAATGCGGCCGCAACAATTCCCGCAAGCACAGCCTGCCCCAGCCCATGTTCCAGCTTTTCAAGCTCCCCAGCATGTTCCAGTACAAGCACCACACCATACTTCCGAACATATTCCTGAGCTCGCCGCGTTCCATGCTCCTGCCCATGTTGCAGTTCCAGCTCATAAGGAACCGGCCATGCTTGTCCCACGACACCTTCCTTTCATCAGACCACACTTACCCGCACCTGCCGAAGTTCCTGGCAAACGTCACATTTCACAGCAAGGGCAAGGCCGTCCGATTGTTGTCCCACAGAGGCTAAGTATGGATCGACCTCAGTTAGTGCATCACCACGAATGAGTTGTTTTATCAACCGAGGACAGGGGATCGCTGTCACTAATATCACACATAGATAGGTGTGTCAAACTAGCTGATATATAATTTTTTCTGTAAATCTTTCTATTCTTAGATGTGTGCCAATTCACTCGAGCCAGTATAATGGTAAAATAAGTAAATATGGAAAGACAAGTATAGATTAAAATACAATATTGTCTCTTTTGTGCTATGTTATATATATACTATACATGTTATATAAACTGTGGAATTGGTCCATCTGTTCCTAGTGCATATATCTATTTCACAATTTTAAGGGCCAATCGAAAAAAGGAGTGTCACAAAACATCGTATTCTGTAATATTTCGTAATTAAATTAATGTTTAATCATGAACTGGGATGCCAACATATATCAATTATAATAATAAGTTTGTCTATTATCCTATTTGTTTGTTGTGTGTTTGGGGCAGGGCGCATGCGTTTGTTTATTTTTAAATGTTGATTTCTCTCGTTTTTAAATTCTAAATGTTCTTCTTTATTTTACAAATTTTGAGGTCAATTTACATATTTGAGGAATGTCTCCCAAATCACATGCAGGAATGTACTAATTACAATCTCGTTATAAAAACATGTGAGAATCCTTTAAACCCTTGTCGTACTTACCATTTATGAATTTGTCTGATGAGAACATCACGAGAAGAATAACAAATGCAGAAAAGAAAGGGAACGATAGACATACAGATATAACATATACAAGAAATCCTCCGATTTATACCAATGATTTGTTTTGTGTGTTTGTATTCAACCTTTCGTTAACGCTGTTTACGTCAAACATGGATTCAATTCTTAAACTCTGTAAAAAAATCACTTTGAGGTAGAATATTCATACACACAACTGACAAGCATCTGAAAAAAAAACGGATGGGATTACAGTTCATACAGCTATTTCGTCCTTCTAGGACTCGTCAGTTTGAAGGTGAAAGAGGAAAATACCCTAAAAACACAAAAACAGAAAAAAGACACATACATACAAATATATACAAATACGTGTTAAATATCAAGTCTGCAACAAACGTGTTCATCTAGAATAATAAATAGAGGATCTTACATGAGTGTCAATGTATTATGGACTTTATTAAACGAGTTCAATAATTTGATCGGCTCGTGGCATATCAATTTATTGAACGAGTTTAATAAATTCCATAATACATTGACACGAGTGTAAGATTCTATTTATCACATAACCAATTAAAATTGAAAAATCGCCAGAAAAGTACAATTTACTTCCACTATGCAATCAGCTGTTTCTATATATGTCAAAACCAACGCACAGTAATCATAGTTTTATCCATCCGTGTTGCAAATACTACCTTTTTTCAATGATTGAATAAGAGATTGTTATGTTCCAAAATAATATCGACAAAGTAAAGCATTTAAATTCTGTTAAATGCCAAAATAACTTTTAAAAATCACACGAAAAAATCTTCCGGAAATTCACTTGATATTGGTAACATGACGTCACTCGCCTCGTCATCACGGGTCATCAGGTTCAGCCTAACTGCTCCAGTTACTGCGAGTCACTGTCACTTTCAATGATAGCTTTTCATTCATTTCTGGTAACTCAAAAAAATATACAAAAAGTTTCATGTCATACAAAGTTTTGCTCAACGTATTCTTGTTTGATTGATCCTGTATAAACTTCCTACCTCATCTTCTCTGATTGAAACGAAACGACTTGGTTCAGGGGCAACAGGACCTCCACCCGGAGCGGTCGTCTGCTGTTGGGAGGGATCTACCGCCTTTCCAATACGATCGCGCTCAAGCTCAATTTGAAAGTCAATCCCACACAATTCAACATTATAAAATACAGCAAAGCCCGTGGAATTATCTCCTTCACCACACAAGTCCCCTGCTTATCAATAAAAACTGTGTCGCAAATGTTGATCTGCTCAGCCATATTTTACTACAGTTTGTTGTCGTATAGCCGGTTCGATTTGCCTCTTCTCGAACCGGCAGTAGAGCGGTGGAAGATCTTCCGAATCGAACGAGATTTAGGATAACAAACATGGCGTCCGATGGCGATATTGTAGCAGCCGTAATGTGCCTGGATGACGATGTTGAAGATTTTCAGCTATGTGGATCGACTACGATGAATACCGTTGTAATCGGGATTATGACAATGCCATTGTAAGAAAAATATTGTATATTAACCCACTTTAGAAGCGCCATAGATCTTAATAAATGTGCAAATTTAGTTGTCGATTCTACTTAAATGTAGACCGGTAAGGCCTAGCTACTGTTACTGTTAAGATTTAAGGCTCCTTTCCATAAAATTATATATCAGTGTAGGCTAATTGCTTTAAGAACTCAATTAGCTTTACGTTTACAGCGTTTGTTTCATTTACAGACGGAGAGATTTGTCTCGAATCGCAAACTATGTGGAAGAAGTGGTACCAAAATACAGCCCTGATTCTTTCAGAACATTTTTTAGAGTTTATAGGAGTACTTTTGAGACAATTGCAACTAAAATAGCAGCTTATCCTGAATTGCATCCACGGGAACCAAATGCTGGACGGCCACAAATTTCAATAGAAAAAGATCTGTTGATGAGTTTATGGTATCTTGGCTCGCAAGAGACGGTCAGATCTATTGCAGACAGATTTGACGTATCACTATCAACCTTCAACGACCAAAATAGGAGACTTCTGGATGTGTTTACTTTGCATCTGAAAACAAAATTCATCATATGGCCTGCTCGTGCTGATTACAGAGCAATTATAGACAACTTTCAACAAATGAAAGGATTCCCAGATGTAATTGGGGCCATTGACGGTACACATATCCGTATTAAACCACCACATGAACACGCTCCAGATTACTTAAATCGCAAAAAATTTCATTCCATCTTACTTCAAGGAGTGTGCAGAGAAAACAGAATGTTCACGGATATAAATGTGGGCTGGCCTGGACGTGTACATGACGCCCGAGTTTTACAAAATTCCCAGATATGGTTAAATGGTCCTGTGTTTTGCGATAGACATCATCTACTGGGAGATGGAGCATATCCATGCAAGCATTGGCTATTAACACCCTACAGAGACAATGGACACCTCCAGCGTGATATGGTTAAGTACAACAGGGCTTTGTCAGGCACTAGAGTTGTTATCGAGAACACTTTTGGAATACTCAAAGGGCGATTTCGGCTCTTGCAGTTTGTAGACATGGTTGACATTGGATATATCTGCAAAGCTATAGTGACAGCTTGCATATTGCACAATATGTGCATTCTAGAAGGCGATGAACTAGAAGATCATTTTGAGGATGATATTGTACCCCATGTACCCGTTCCACAAGGACAGCTGTTTCAAAACGATGCGGAAGGCCCTCTGAAGAGATTACAGATAACCAACCAGCTTGCTCATATGTAACTTCATTGTCTACACATGGCAAACTAATAATTACTAAATTCATAAGTGAAAACAAAGAAAAAATATTGGATTTCACATTTGATTTTCCTGGACTGGAAATTCAAAACATAATAATTAACAGTAACAAAAATAAAATGTATTAACAATAAACAAAATGGACAAATCAATGGACAAGGTACCATAATAATGTAATGTAATATTACTTTTGGAATAAATTGTAAATCTCAATTCTTGCCTCTTTAATTTGTGAATTTTAGCAAGGTACAAATAGTGATATTGAATGGATGAATAATGCATTTTAAAAATGTAAAAAAAAAAAAAAAAAAAAAACATTACTTAACAAAATACATGTATTCATATCAGACAATTTGTCTAATCCCAACACATTCACTGCTATTTGGTGTTAAGATTAGACAGGTTTCACTCTACAGCTTAAGACTTGTTATGTATTTGTTCCATTAAAATTGCCAAATTGTATGAAGCCTACTTGGACAAAAGAACTAAAAACAAAAACTTGAAAGTATTGTTTGGTTTGAAAAAAAATCATGTATTAACTGTGAAGACAGGTCTTCGACATATCTATAGCTATACAGTGGAACAATTTAGAACAATTGAACTGTAGCAATAATTCCTTGCTGGCTAATAATGAAATTTGTATAAGCCTACCATGGTCTCCTGGCTTTGCTACAGATACAAAGAGTACATGGTAAATATTTAATAAAGTAAACTGGATAGAAAACTTGCTATTAACATAACCACATGGAGTCATTATATAATCAACAATGGTTATATGTTCAACATTTGTAGACTGCTGACTTATTTCCAAATCTTTGAGTAATTTTGAACATTTCAATAATCTGCCTCAAAATTGAATGGCATCATACAATATGCCTGTAGACTTTTGTTCAACAGTCTTTTGGGAATTCGGTCTAAAATTGCATGCCCAAAGCACATTCTGCCACAATACAAATTTAACATAGATGCCCAACCTTCAATATCCTGTGAAGGAGTGATGCAGATTGCTTTTAGTTCTTTGAGACTTACCAAAAGTTTTTGTAAACATGCTGGTGACACAGATGTTAAAGTAAATTCCACATGCAAGTATGCAAGAGTATTAGACAGAGTTTCGGACAAATGAATGAACACACTCTCATCAACTTGCGGCAATGATGAAATTTCAAGGTGTTTGAGATGAACACAAAGACCTAAATTTCGCTGAATGTCTTAAACTGGTATATAAATATTTTGTGCTCCCTTAATTTTCAGACTTTCCAATTTTTTTCATTTCTGGCAAAAAAGATAGGGATGAAACAAGTTTAGCATCAATATTTAGATATACACAGTTCACAGACATTGCAAGACAACATGCACAGATATCTGGATTCCATGAGATACGATGCATACATATGGATGTATATAAATGCCAGAGCATTGGGTTGAATGTAATACTTTCAAATGTCTTGTTGACACAAGCTACATTTTGCAGATCTTCAATGTCCAGAAATGACAAAATTTTTGTCAAAATTTCAGGTGGAATGACTTGAAAAAGTTGACCTGAAAATACACATTAATGAAATTTGATAATGATGAATACTACAGCATATTAGAAATATAACATTCATACCACTGAAAGTTACGTCTATGAAGATATATAGAATTTGTATTTCATATCTTAATTTAGCATGGTTCAACCAGATAAACCTGTTTTAACAAAAAGAAGAGTCTCAAAAGGCTTGTATCACACATCCTGTTTCAGGAAGCTGATATATATGGGCCAGTCTTACCTCAGACTAAATTTAAACATATTTGACTAGCATGAAATAACTCATTTTTCATTTATGTAGGTGAGTCAGCAATGCAATTTTGAGTTTTCAATGGTTATCTTTTTGTTTGATTGCATCGATGAGGCTTTTGAAAACATTCATTTTTTCATCATGCATTGTTTTTTGAATTTTTTGTCTCATTTTTTCTGTCTTCTTTTTCTACATATTCCTTTAGAAAGCCAATGACATCGGGAGAGCTTCGAACTCTCTTCCTTTTGAGTATTTTCTCTTTCTCACCTTTCTCATCAGATTCACCATCAGGTTCACTGGGTTCATCTGGTTGTGTACTGGGTTCACTTGAGTCAATTACCGTCACTGGGTTCATGTCGTGTCTTTCCCCAAGTACCTGTGACATTTCCTCCTCAAACTCAAATGTTTTGCTACCCTGTCCAGTCTTGTTTTGGTTAGTAATGTGTTTCCTGTATGCTGATACAAGAGTCTTCCATCGACCCTCTACCTATGCTGTGGAGAAGCCTGGTGTCTTTTCAGTAAGGGCATTCAATTCACATGTAATTTCTTTCCATAAGGATTTATTTCTATATTTGGCACTATTAAATTTGTCCTTCCTCTCTGAATACATCGCAATCAATGCCAAACTTTCATTAGTACTGAACAGCTTGGAACTAGGTTGGGATATAACAGGTGGTATGTCCGGAAGGTCAGTTGCTGGTAGGTCTGGAAGGTCATTTGCAACTGGTATGTCTGGAAGGTCAGCATCTATAAAAAAAACATATACAGTTGCAAATCAGTAGAAAAGGAATCAGCAGAAAGTCCTTGAAACAGTATTCCATTTCCTTACATTTGCCTTAAAATTATTTTATATTTGTAAACATAACTGACAAATGCTCAAATGAGGAATAGTTTGCCAAGAAATAACAGGAACCACTATTTATATTTAAAACTTTAATTTTGGTACATGATGTGTCATCAATTCTCGTGTCATGGATAAATGACTTTATGTGGATAGCATCTGTTTCTAGTTAGTACCAACGTTAAAATTTAATTTTTAAAAACTAACTATGTATTATTACAAGTCCCTGTACATGAGCACCTGGGGGGAGGGGGGACTGTGCATGTATCTATTTATTGATATTATTATAAATTTAGTTACCTTGGTCCAATTTTGCCTCCTGTCCACTTGACATGTTGGCAATCATCTTTAAAGTGGCTGGTTCTATTATAAACAAAGATAAAAAAAGATTTCTTATAGACATAATTTTAGTATTTTTTTAGCTATAGTTCATTTTCTCCATTGGATGGTGTCTTTCTGTTCATTCTATAAAATAAATATAAACTTTTATTTATTTAACAACAATTATGAAACAAGTTATTCAACTTATATTAATCACTCTTGTTGGCACAGATGTTTGCGCGCGAGAGGTCTTTGTTGTGTGGGAGGAAACCCACGTGGTCGAGTAGGTGACCCCATACCCTTTCACGTCAAATCGGGGAATTGAACCCTGACCACCTTGGTGAAAGGCAATCCACTGCACCACCCGACCATTCTTTACTCTCCTTGGTCAAAAATTTGTTCATATCACATGTTAAAATGTTTCCTCTTCATTAAATAATTATATACTTTAGCAAAATGGTTACATTGCAAGATTGTGAGATTTTATCATGATTACTTACCACGCCTTTGTATGGCTGCCATTGTCGCTGGGTCGACTTTAATCATGGTATGGTGATTGCCTTTTCGTACCACTACTTCACTCAGATTACTGAAAATAAAATTTAAACTGAACAGTAGAATTCCAAAGAAACACAAACGACCAATCTGACTGCTTTAATAGTCAACACACAGGGGCTTGGCAAATATTACGACCCAAACGTGTCAACAAATGTTGCTTATTTCTATCTCCAGTATATAATAAACGACAGCGTATATATGCATGATATAGGCCTACGACAAATTAACAATAACAGTCTTACAAAAATCCATATAGGCTTAAATCAGCCTTCGTGTGCTTTAAAAGATGGTACTCCAACAATGTTAGACTAGGGATTACATAATTGTACACGGCGAGAAATTTCTGATGGGCACCGAGTAATGTAAAATAAGCTGGGGGAACTCGTAGTCACATGAAGCTGAAGTAAACAGGATTGAAAAACACGCCAGACTCATGCGATGGCATTTATAATGCTAATTAGCTGCTAATATACTTACCAGAATTAAGATTATTTCTTCATTTAAGCATATTTTAAAGTCATTTATGATACTTTGTGTAAAATGACATTTTCATTGAAAGAAATTGAATAAATTCCATACTAATCTCTTGTCTTCAGCGTTTGCTCACCTGTTGTCCGCCATGTTTTTTCCTCTGCTGATTTTCGTCTTCCACGTGCTGACTTTTATTACACATGTGTATTACCATTATTATAACATGGGCGTATGACATGGGAAAACGGGTCGGTTATGTGATAAATCAATTTCTATCACTTTGAAATTGTGAAAATTTATATTCCGAAGTAAATTTGGATTAATTCGTATCTGCTAATACGGAGTGATTTCTTCGCCAACTAAAGCCTTAATGAGTACGTCCACTTGTGATATCGGATATTCATTCAAATGATATAAGAAATGTTTATTCTAAAATCTAGGGATTGTTGTAAAGATTTTAAACCTGACACAAAAGCTAAAGACAAACTTCAATGACAAAAAAATTCCGATCGACTTTCTGACCTCCCCAATATTACAAGATACTGAACAAAAATGTATTAACAGGTAGATATATATATATATACACTGTCAGTGGTAAAACTATTTGAAGGGAGCTTATCACGTTACGCTTATTATCAAAACGTTATCCGAAGGCTTCTGTTTGGAATTTTTAATCAATTGAAAAGACAACAAGAAGTCAAGCTAAAAATTACATTGCATAATTGCACTCTATGTACTATAGATTCATACATTTTCTTGGCAATCAAATTTTGTAGTTTTCCAAAAATACACATTTTCATAAGCACTTAATTTCGTCGTAAACTCTTTTTCAAGAAATCCGCTAGCATTAATCTACATATCAACGTTTAAAAGTTAGATGCCATATAAAGTCGTGGATTTGGAGTACTCCTGAATTTAACGAAAATAAATCTTACACAAAAATTAATAATGTTTTCAAATAGAAGGATAAAACACATGTGTTTCGAAAAAATAAGCGTCTTCTGTTTCATCAAAGACAACCGCCATGTATATCTTCAGTCCACGTCAATCTACGTAAGTGATATCACATTCCTAGACGAGAATACATTTTAGTGTAAACCGCAGTGAATTCATCTTAAACCTATCTGCAACTGTTGCCGAGATGTTATCTGTGTGGTGACTTTATCTGTCAACTGTAAATAGCATGCACAAATGTCGTGATCCTGGAAATTAACTCATGAGCATCGAGACAAATGTGTTGTTTAAACACCACTGGTTGGTGAGGCAAGAGATGTTGCTATCTAGGAATGGAAACTTCACACAAGGAAATCGGAATAATAAGATTTATCACCCTTGTGAAAAAAACGTTAATGTGGTGTCGTTGAAGGAAAGGTGGAGGTAGGCGGCTGATGTAGATATAGATGTAATCTACTTTGTCAATTTACAATTGTTCTGTGTATAAACAACATACATGGCAAGTAATCACCTTTCTGTTTAAAGAAAAGACAACATCGCTATATCTAAATGGGAATCTCAATGACTTGCCAGGGTCCTTGTTTTGAGAAGTGTTTCGATAATACGACACAAAAACGTTTCAGTCGAAAAAAAAGCATTGTTTGTTCCCATGTCAATGGTCTGTTCCAAGATCTCAATACCAAACTCGACGTAAATTTCCTTAACAAGGTGACCGGTCATTAGTCACGATTTCTTCCTAATATTACCTGTTCTTCATTCGTAATTTTCACTTAATACACTCAGTATATTTCTCCTCCATATATCTATTGTCGGGTTATGAGAGTTTCCTTTTCACATGTGAACTAAGGTACAAAAGTGTTAATTCACTTCGGGACGCGATATGGAAGTGCGCTGAGTGGGGAAAATGAAATTTTGAGAGGGTGTTCAAGATTTCTCAAAAGTTCGTTGCGTTTCTTTAAAATCCATAAACCATTTATTCCACTTCTTGGGTGAGCAATACACAACTATTTAGTCATTGAAAAAAAGAAATATAGCAGATCCGTCAAAAATTCCTATGAAACAAAAGTAAAATAACATACTGTGAATTAGCATACTCAAGCACGACCATTTCTTCCTTGACATAATTACGGGATGAAATAGCAATTTCAGTATCGATCTTGCCTCTTATCGATATTGATTTCTAAATTGTATCTTTAGAAAAACGCAAGTAACTTCTTTGAAACACTGAGCTTATCATATATACCAAACTTTTAAATCATTCAAGTACATCACTCTGTGAGTATCCAAATAACCCAAGGTGATGGCTGTGGATCAATCTACCCAACCCATAGTGATGGCTGTGGATCAATCTACCCAACCCATGGTGATGGCTGTGGATCAATCTACCCAACCCATGGTGATGGTTGTGGATCAATCTACCCAACCCACAGTGATGGCTGTGGATCAATCTACCCAACCCATGGTGATGGTTGTGGATCAATCTACCCAACCCATGGTGATGGTTGTGGATCAATCTACCCAACCCATAGTGATGGCTGTGGATCAATCTACCCAACCCATGGTGATGGTTGTGGATCAATCTACCCAACCCATGGTGATGGTTGTGGATCAATCTACCCAACCCATGGTGATGGCTGTGGATCAATCTACCCAACCCATGGTGATGGCTGTGGATCAATCTACCCAACCCATAGTGTGATGGCTGTGGATCAATCTACCCAACCCATGGTGATGGCTGTGGATCAATCTACCCAACCCATGGTGATGGTTGTGGATCAATCTACCCAACCCATGGTGATGGTTGTGGATCAATCTACCCAACCCATGGTGATGGCTGTGGATCAATCTACCCAACCCATGGTGATGGTTGTGGATCAATCTACCCAACCCATGGTGATGGCTGTGGATCAATCTACCCAACCCATGGTGATGGTTGTTGATCAATCTACCCAACCCATAGTGATGGCTGTGGATCAATCTACCCAACCCATGGTGATGGTTGTGGATCAATCTACCCAACCCATGGTGATGGTTGTGGATCAATCTACCCAACCCATAGTGATGGCTGTGGATCAATCTACCCAACCCATGGTGATGGTTGTGGATCAATCTACCCAACCCATGGTGATGGTTGTGGATCAATCTACCCAACCCATAGTGATGGCTGTGGATCAATCTACCCAACCCATGGTGATGGTTGTGGATCAATCTACCCAACCCATGGTGATGGCTTTGGATCAATCTACCCAACCCATGGTGATGGTTGTGGATCAATCTACCCAACCCATAGTAATGGCTGTGGATCAATCTACCCAGCCCATGGTGATGGTTGTGGATCAATCTACCCAACCCATGGTGATGGTTGTGGATCAATCTACCCAACCCATAGTGATGGCTGTGGATCAATCTACCCAACCCATGGTGATGGCTGTGGATCAATCTACCCAACCCATGGTGATGGCTGTGGATCAATCTACCCAACCCAAGGTGATGGTTGTGGGACTATCCACCCAACCCAAGGTGATGGTTGTGGGACTATCCACCCAACCCAAGGTGATGGTTGTGGGACTATCCTCCCAACCCAAGGTGATGGTTGTGGGACTATCCACCCAACCCAAGGTGATGGTTGTGGGACTATCCTCCCAACCCAAGGTGATGGTTGTGGGACTATCCACCCAACCCAAGGTGATGGTTGTGGGACTATACAATCCACCAGCCAGAAACCATAGTTGACTCATGTGTTTTAAGAAATCGTACTTATTTCCGGAGTAGCAATGTATTGCAGTTTCCCGTCATCCATTTTATCTTTGATAACGATACTTCAGACCCCTGTTGTAGCTGAAGAGTCCTAGAACAATGAGGACCATATACAATTAATTCCATCAACTTTTCTGTTCTCTGACTATTCATATTGAAAGTGCCAGTCCCGTGTGCGGTTTTTTTTATGCTTTGAAATAATTGGGGGTTTTAGTGGTGTGTACACTTATTTTTATATTGACTTACTGCGAAATATTGAATATGTCACTTAAAATGTAAATGATGACCGATGTTTTATGACGTAGCGACCATACAACAACTGACCGGAGTACATCATGATTAAATGATCTGACCACATGAGGATATTCTGTAACGTTAACTAGCCAAATATACCGTTTTTTTTTTAAATTTCAATACAAGTTGTCTGCTCGTGTATTTTGTTGTGTTTGAAGGAGACAGCATTGCGAAGTTTCTATACCACATGGCAATTCAAATCTACGATTAACTATTGAAAACACTCGGAACTTATCGAGTGCTTTTCCCTTATGTAGTATAATGCATTGCATATACTGGATTATTCAAGGTTAGTTGTTAATGCACCGGGGAACATACAGTCGATAACTTCACGATGCCGAAGTTGTAGTTTGAAATAAGGAACCGTAGATCCATACTTGAAAACACCAGAAACTTATCGACTACTGTTTCCTGAAGTAGCAAGTTTTTAACCTTGATTAGCAATAGGTTAACCGCTTATGTACACTGTAGAGTGGATCAAATAGTCGACAAAAATCACGGTTCCGTACAGATGCCGTGCCACGGCTCTCGATCTTGTCAACTAATTGATGGTATGATGATAACAGCAGAATATGTATTTAGCAGCAAATATATAAATAGTTTTGTATCTGTACCCTTATGTTACGTTGAGGATCCCGGCTAGTTTTTTATCAAATAAAAAAAACCCACAGATTTCATGAATTTTTCATTGAATACGTCAATTTATTAATAGTTATCATCTGTTAACTTGTACTTTTGCTTCTGCCCGATGATAGCCCCCCACATTGATGATTCTGCTATAAAGTGTGTGTAGGTATGGCGTAGGAACGACGAAAGGTTAAAATATATGAGTTAAAAGAAGGATGAAAACACGAGGCTTCAGAACCGTGGCACACCAGACTTGAAGACATTCAGTGTGTCATACGGAAGGGCATTGCAGTACAAAGTATGACCGTGGAGGTGATAATCGACTGGATCTCCTACAAAGTATGACCGTGGAGGTGATAATCGACTGGATCTCCTACAAAGTATGACTGTGGAGGTGGTAATCGACTGGATCTCCTACAAAGTATGACCGTGGAGGTGATAATCGACTGGATCTCCTACAAAGTATGACCGTGGAGGTGATAATCGACTGGATCTCCTACAAAGTATGACCGTGGAGGTGATAATCGACTGGATCTCCTACAAAGTATGATTGTGGAGGTGATAATCGACTGGATCTCCTACAAAGTATGACCGTGGAGGTGATAATCGACTGGATCTCCTACAAAGTATGACCGTGGAGGTGATAATCGACTGGATCTCCTACAAAGTATGATTGTGGAGGTGGTAATCGACTGGATCTCCTACAAAGTATGATTGTGGAGGTGGTAATCGACTGGATCTCCTACAAAGTATGACTGTGGTGGGGATAATCGACTGGATCTCTACAAAGTATGATTGTGGAGGTGGTAATCGACTGGATCTCCTACAAAGTATGATTGTGGAGGTGATAATCGACTGGATCTCCTACAAAGTATGATTGTGGAGGTGATAATCGACTGGATCTCCTACAAAGTATGATTGTGGAGGTGATAATCGACTGGATCTCCTACAAAGTATGATTGTGGAGGTGATAATCGACTGGATCTCCTACAAAGTATGATTGTGGAGGTGATAATCGACTGGATCTCCTACAAAGTATGATTGTGGAGGTGGTAATCGACTGGATCTCCTACAAAGTATGATTGTGGAGGTGATAATCGACTGGATCTCCTACAAAGTATGATTGTGGAGGTGATAATCGACTGGATCTCCTACAAAGTATGATTGTGGAGGTGGTAATCGACTGGATCTCCTACAAAGTATGATTGTGGAGGTGATAATCGACTGGATCTCCTACAAAGTATGATTGTGGAGGTGGTAATCGACTGGATCTCCTACAAAGTATGATTGTGGAGGTGGTAATCGACTGGATCTCCTACAAAGTATGATTGTGGAGGTGATAATCGACTGGATCTCCTACAAAGTATGATTGTGGAGGTGATAATCGACTGGATCTCCTACAAAGTATGATTGTGGAGGTGGTAATCGACTGGATCTCCTACAAAGTATGATTGTGGAGGTGGTAATCGACTGGATCTCCTACAAAGTATGACCGTGGAGGTGATAATCGACTGGATCTCCTACAAAGTATGATTGTGGAGGTGATAATCGACTGGATCTCCTACAAAGTATGATTGTGGAGGTGATAATCGACTGGATCTCCTACAAAGTATGATTGTGGAGGTGATAATCGACTGGATCTCCTACAAAGTATGATTGTGGAGGTGATAATCGACTTGAACTCCTACAAAGTATGACTGTGGAGGTGATAATCGACTGGATCTCCTACAAAGTATGATTGTGGAGGTGATAATCGACTGGATCTCCTACAAAGTATGATTGTGGAGGTGGTAATCGACTGGATCTCCTACAAAGTATGATTGTGGAGGTGATAATCGACTGGATCTCCTACAAAGTATGATTGTGGAGGTGGTAATCGACTGGATCTCCTACAAAGTATGACCGTGGAGGTGATAATCGACTGGATCTCCTACAAAGTATGACCGTGGAGGTGATAATCGACTGGATCTCCTACAAAGTATGATTGTGGAGGTGATAATCGACTGGATCTCCTACAAAGTATGATTGTGGAGGTGATAATCGACTGGATCTCCTACAAAGTATGATTGTGGAGGTGGTAATCGACTGGATCTCCTACAAAGTATGATTGTGGAGGTGGTAATCGACTGGATCTCCTACAAAGTATGATTGTGGAGGTGATAATCGACTGGATCTCCTACAAAGTATGATTGTGGAGGTGATAATCGACTGGATCTCCTACAAAGTATGATTGTGGAGGTGATAATCGACTGGATCTCCTACAAAGTATGATTGTGGAGGTGATAATCGACTGGATCTCCTACAAAGTATGATTGTGGAGGTGATAATCGACTGGATCTCCTACAAAGTATGATTGTGGAGGTGGTAATCGACTGGATCTCCTACAAAGTATGATTGTGGAGGTGATAATCGACTGGATCTCCTACAAAGTATGATTGTGGAGGTGATAATCGACTGGATCTCCTACAAAGTATGATTGTGGAGGTGGTAATCGACTGGATCTCCTACAAAGTATGATTGTGGAGGTGGTAATCGACTGGATCTCCTACAAAGTATGATTGTGGAGGTGATAATCGACTGGATCTCCTACAAAGTATGATTGTGGAGGTGATAATCGACTGGATCTCCTACAAAGTATGATTGTGGAGGTGATAATCGACTGGATCTCCTACAAAGTATGATTGTGGAGGTGATAATCGACTGGATCTCCTACAAAGTATGATTGTGGAGGTGGTAATCGACTGGATCTTCTACAAAGTATGATTGTGGAGGTGGTAATCGACTAGATCTCCTACAAAGTATGATTGTGAAGGTGATAATCGACTGGATCTCCTACAAAGTATGATTGTGGAGGTGGTAATCGACTGGATCTCCTACAAAGTATGATTGTGGAGGTGATAATCGACTGGATCTCCTACAAAGTATGATTGTGGAGGTGATAATCGACTGGATCTCCTACAAAGTATGATTGTGGAGGTGATAATCGACTGGATCTCCTACAAAGTATGATTGTGGAGGTGATAATCGACTGGATCTCCTACAAAGTATGATTGTGGAGGTGATAATCGACTGGATCTCCTACAAAGTATGATTGTGGAGGTGGTAATCGACTGGATCTCCTACAAAGTATGATTGTGGAGGTGGTAATCGACTGGATCTCCTACAAAGTATGATTGTGGAGGTGATAATCGACTGGATCTCCTACAAAGTATGATTGTGGAGGTGATAATCGACTGGATCTCCTACAAAGTATGATTGTGGAGGTGGTAATCGACTGGATCTCCTACAAAGTATGATTGTGGAGGTGATAATCGACTGGATCTCCTACAAAGTATGATTGTGGAGGTGATAATCGACTGGATCTCCTACAAAGTATGATTGTGGAGGTGATAATCGACTGGATCTCCTACAAAGTATGATTGTGGAGGAGGTGATCGAATGGATCTCCTACAAAGTGTGGAGGTGGTAATCGACTGGATCTCCTACAAAGTATGACTGTGGAGGTGATAATCGACTGGATCTCCTACAAAGCATGATTGTGGAGGTGAAAATCGACTTGAACTCCTACAAAGTATGATTGTGGAGGTGATAATCGACTGGATCTCCTACAAAGTATGATTGTGGAGGTGGTAATCGACTGGATCTCCTACAAAGTATGATTGTGGAGGTGATAATCGACTGGATCTCCTACAAAGTATGATTGTGGAGGTGATAATCGACTGGATCTCCTACAAAGTATGATTGTGGAGGTGGTAATCGACTGGATCTCCTAGTATGATTGTGGAGGTGATAATCGACTGGATCTCCTACAAAGTATGATTGTGGAGGTGGTAATCGACTGGATCTCCTACAAAGTATGATTGTGGAGGTGGTAATCGACTGGATCTCCTACAAAGTATGATTGTGGAGGTGGTAATCGACTGGATCTCCTACAAAGTATGATTGTGGAGGTGATAATCGACTGGATCTCCTACAAAGTATGATTGTGGAGGTGATAATCGACTGGATCTCCTACAAAGTATGATTGTGGAGGTGATAATCGACTGGATCTCCTACAAAGTATGATTGTGGAGGTGATAATCGACTGGATCTCCTACAAAGTATGATTGTGGAGGTGATAATCGACTGGATCTCCTACAAAGTATGATTGTGGAGGTGGTAATCGACTGGATCTCCTACAAAGTATGATTGTGGAGGTGGTAATCGACTGGATCTCCTACAAAGTATGATTGTGGAGGTGATAATCGACTGGATCTCCTACAAAGTATGATTGTGGAGGTGATAATCGACTGGATCTCCTACAAAGTATGATTGTGGAGGTGATAATCGACTGGAGTATGATGTGGAGGTGATAATCGACTGGATCTCCTACAAAGTATGATTGTGGAGGTGATAATCGACTGGATCTCCTACAAAGTATGATTGTGGAGGTGATAATCGACTGGATCTCCTACAAAGTATGATTGTGGAGGTGATAATCGACTGGATCTCCTACAAAGTATGACTGTGGAGGTGGTAATCGAGTGGATCTCCTACAAAGTATGATTGTGGAGGTGATAATCGACTGGATCTCCTACAAAGTATGATTGTGGAGGTGATAATCGACTGGATCTCCTACAAAGTATGATTGTGGAGGTGATAATCGACTGGATCTCCTACAAAGTATGATTGTGGAGGTGGTAATCGACTGGATCTCCTACAAAGTATGATTGTGGAGGTGGTAATCGACTGGATCTCCTAAAAAGTATGACCGTGGAGGTGATAATCGACTGGATCTCCTACAAAGTATGATTGTGGAGGTGATAATCGACTGGATCTCCTACAAAGTATGATTGTGGAGGTGGTAATCGACTGGATCTCCTACAAAGTATGATAGTGGAGGTGATAATCGACTGGATCTCCTACAAAGTATGATTGTGGAGGTGATAATCGACTGGATCTCCTACAAAGTATGATTGTGGAGGTGATAATCGACTGGATCTCCTACAAAGTATGATTGTGGAGGTGATAATCGACTGGATCTCCTACAAAGTATGATTGTGGAGGTGATAATCGACTGGATCTCCTACAAAGTATGATTGTGGAGGTGGTAATCGACTGGATCTCCTACAAAGTATGATTGTGGAGGTGGTAATCGACTGGATCTCCTACAAAGTATGACTGTGGAGGTGGTAATCGACTGGATCTCCTACAAAGTATGATTGTGGAGGTGGTAATCGACTGGATCTCCTACAAAGTATGATTGTGGAGGTGGTAATCGACTGGATCTCCTACAAAGTATGATTGTGGAGGTGATAATCGACTGGATCTCCTACAAAGTATGATTGTGGAGGTGATAATCGACTGGATCTCCTACAAAGTATGATTGTGGAGGTGATAATCGACTGGATCTCCTACAAAGTATGATTGTGGAGGTGATAATCGACTGGATCTCCTACAAAGTATGATTGTGGAGGTGATAATCGACTGGATCTCCTACAAAGTATGATTGTGGAGGTGGTAATCGACTGGATCTCCTACAAAGTATGATTGTGGAGGTGGTAATCGACTGGATCTCCTACAAAGTATGATTGTGGAGGTGGTAATCGACTGGATCTCCTACAAAGTATGATTGTGGAGGTGGTAATCGACTGGATCTCCTACAAAGTATGATTGTGGAGGTGATAATCGACTGGATCTCCTACAAAGTATGATTGTGGAGGTGATAATCGACTGGATCTCCTACAAAGTATGATTGTGGAGGTGATAATCGACTGGATCTCCTACAAAGTATGATTGTGGAGGTGGTAATCGACTGGATCTCCTACAAAGTATGATTGTGGAGGTGATAATCGACTGGATCTCCTACAAAGTATGATTGTGGAGGTGATAATCGACTGGATCTCCTACAAAGTATGATTGTGGAGGTGATAATCGACTGGATCTCCTACAAAGTATGATTGTGGAGGTGATAATCGACTGGATCTCCTACAAAGTATGATTGTGGAGGTGGTAATCGACTGGATCTCCTACAAAGTATGATTGTGGAGGTGGTAATCGACTGGATCTCCTACAAAGTATGATTGTGGAGGTGGTAATCGACTGGATCTCCTACAAAGTATGATTGTGGAGGTGGTAATCGACTGGATCTCCTACAAAGTATGATTGTGGAGGTGGTAATCGACTGGATCTCCTACAAAGTATGATCATGGAGGTGGTAATCGACTGGATCTCCTACAAAGTATGATTGTGGAGGTGATAATCGACTGGATCTCCTACAAAGTATGATTGTGGAGGTGGTAATCGACTGGATCTCCTACAAAGTATGATTGTGGAGGTGGTAATCGACTGGATCTCCTACAAAGTATGATTGTGGAGGTGGTAATCGACTGGATCTCCTACAAAGTATGATTGTGGAGGTGATAATCGACTGGATCTCCTACAAAGTATGATTGTGGAGGTGATAATCGACTGGATCTCCTACAAAGTATGATTGTGGAGGTGGTAATCGACTGGATCTCCTACAAAGTATGATTGTGGAGGTGATAATCGACTGGATCTCCTACAAAGTATGATTGTGGAGGTGATAATCGACTGGATCTCCTACAAAGTATGATTGTGGAGGTGATAATCGACTGGATCTCCTACAAAGTATGATTGTGGAGGTGGTAATCGACTGGATCTCCTACAAAGTATGATTGTGGAGGTGATAATCGACTGGATCTCCTACAAAGTATGACCGTGGAAGTGAAAATCGACTGGATCTCCTACAAAGTATGATTGTGGAGGTGATAATCGATTGGATCTCCTACAAAGTATGATTGTGGAGGTGATAATAGACTGGATCTCACACAAAGTATGATTGTGGAGGTGGTAATCGACTGGATCTCCTACAAAGTATGATTGTGGAGGTGATAATACTATATAATGTGGAGGTGGTAATGCAGTGGATCTCCTACAAAGTATGATTGTGGAGGTGATAATCGACTGGATCTCCTACAAAGTATGATTGTGGAGGTGATAATCGACTGGATCTCCTACAAAGTATGATTGTGGAGGTGGTAATCGACTGGATATCCTACAAAGTATGATCATGGAGGTGATAATCTACTGGATCTCCTACAAAGTATGATTGTGGAGGTGATAATCGACTGGATCTCCTACAAAGTATGATTGTGGAGGTGATAATCGACTGGATCTCCTACAAAGTATGATGTGGAGGTGATAATCGACTGGATCTCCTACAAAGGATGATTGTGGAGGTGATAATCGACTGGATCTCCTACAAAGTTTGACGGTGGTGGTGAAAATCGACTGGATCTCTACAAAGTATGATTGTGGAGGTGATAATCGACTGGATCTCCTACAAAGTATGATTGTGGAGGTGATAATCGACTGGATCTCCTACAAAGTATGATTGTGGAGGTGATAATCGACTGGATCTCCTACAAAGTATGATTGTGGAGGTGGTAATCGACTGGATCTCCTACAAAGTATGATTGTGGAGGTGGTAATCGACTGGATCTCCTACAAAGTATGATTGTGGAGGTGATAATCGACTGGATCTCCTACAAAGTATGATTGTGGAGGTGATAATCGACTGGATCTCCTACAAAGTATGACCGTGGAGGTGAAAATCGACTGGATCTCCTACAAAGTATGATTAAGGAGGTGAAAATCGACTGGATCTCTACAAAGTATGATTGTGGAGGTGATAATCGACTGGATCTCCTACAAAGTATGATTGTGGAGGTGGTAATCGACTGGATCTCCTACAAAGTATGATTGTGGAGGTGGTAATCGACTGGATCTCCTACAAAGTATGATTGTGGAGGTGGTAATCGACTGGATCTCCTACAAAGTATGATTGTGGAGGTGATAATCGACTGGATCTCCTACAAAGTATGATTGTGGAGGTGGTAATCGACTGGATCTCCTATAAAGTATGATTGTGGAGGTGATAATCGACTGGATCTCCTACAAAGTGTGGAGGTGGTAATCGACTGGATCTCCTACAAAGTATGATTGTGGAGGTGGTAATCGACTGGATCTCCTACAAAGTATGATTGTGGAGGTGGTAATCGACTGGATCTCCTACAAAGTATGATTGTGGAGGTGATAATCGACTGGATCTCCTACAAAGTATGATTGTGGAGGTGGTAATCGACTGGATCTCCTACAAAGTATGATTGTGGAGGTGATAATCGACTGGATCTCCTACAAAGTATGATTGTGGAGGTGATAATCGACTGGATCTCCTACAAAGTATGATTGTGGAGGTGGTAATCGACTGGATCTCCTACAAAGTATGATTGTGGAGGTGGTAATCGACTGGATCTCCTACAAAGTATGATTGTGGAGGTGGTAATCGACTGGATCTCCTACAAAGTATGATTGTGGAGGTGGTAATCGACTGGATCTCCTACAAAGTATGATCATGGAGGTGGTAATCGACTGGATCTCCTACAAAGTATGATTGTGGAGGTGATAATCGACTGGATCTCCTACAAAGTATGATTGTGGAGGTGATAATCGACTGGATCTCCTACAAAGTATGATTGTGGAGGTGATAATCGACTGGATCTCCTACAAAGTATGATTGTGGAGGTGATAATCGACTGGATCTCCTACAAAGTATGATTGTGGAGGTGGTAATCGACTGGATCTCCTACAAAGTATGATTGTGGAGGTGGTAATCGACTGGATCTCCTACAAAGTATGATTGTGGAGGTGATAATCGACTGGATCTCCTACAAAGTATGATTGTGGAGGTGGTAATCGACTGGATCTCCTACAAAGTATGATTGTGGAGGTGATAATCGACTGGATCTCCTACAAAGTATGATTGTGGAGGTGATAATCGACTGGATCTCCTACAAAGTATGATTGTGGAGGTGATAATCGACTGGATCTCCTACAAAGTATGATTGTGGAGGTGGTAATCGACTGGATCTCCTACAAAGTATGATTGTGGAGGTGATAATCGACTGGATCTCCTACAAAGTATGATTGTGGAGGTGGTAATCGACTGGATCTCCTACAAAGTATGACTGTGGAGGTGATAATCGACTGGATCTCCTACAAAGTATGATTGTGGAGGTGGTAATCGACTGGATCTCCTACAAAGTATGACTGTGGAGGTGGTAATCGAGTGGATCTCCTACAAAGTATGATTGTGGAGGTGATAATCGACTGGATCTCCTACAAAGTATGATTGTGGAGGTGATAATCGACTGGATCTCCTACAAAGTATGATTGTGGAGGTGATAATCGACTGGATCTCCTACAAAGTATGATTGTGGAGGTGATAATCGACTGGATCTCCTACAAAGTATGATTGTGGAGGTGATAATCGACTGGATCTCCTACAAAGTATGATTGTGGAGGTGATAATCGACTGGATCTCCTACAAAGTATGATTGTGGAGGTGGTAATCGACTGGATCTCCTACAACGTATGATTGTGGAGGTGATAATCGACTGGATCTCCTACAAAGTATGATTGTGGAGGTGATAATCGACTGGATCTCCTACAAAGTATGATTGTGGAGGTGGTAATCGACTGGATCTCCTACAAAGTATGACTGTGGAGGTGGTAATCGAGTGGATCTCCTACAAAGTATGATTGTGGAGGTGATAATCGACTGGACCTCCTATAAAGTGTGGAGGTGGTAATCCAGTGGATCTCCTACAAAGTATGATTGTGGAGGTGATAATCGACTGGATCTCCTACAAAGTATGATTGTGGAGGTGATAATCGACTGGATCTCCTACAAAGTATGATTGTGGAGGTGATAATCGACTGGATCTCCTACAAAGTATGATTGTGGAGGTGATAATCGACTGGATCTCCTACAAAGTATGACTGTGGAGGTGGTAATCGACTGGATCTCCTACAAAGTATGATTGTGGAGGTGGTAATCGACTGGATCTCCTAGAAAGTATGATTGTGGAAGTGGTGATCGAGTGGATCTCCTACAAAGTGTGGAGGTGGTAATCGACTGGATCTCCTACAAAGTATGATTGTGGAGGTGATAATCGACTGGATCTCCTACAAAGTATGATTGTGGAGGTGATAATCGACTGGATCTCCTACAAAGTATGATTGTGGAGGTGATAATCGCCTACAAAGTATGATTGTGGAGGTGATAATCGACTGGATCTCCTACAAAGTATGATTGTGGAGGTGATAATCGACTGGATCTCCTACAAAGTATGATTGTGGAGGTGATAATCGACTGGATCTCCTACAAAGTATGATTGTGGAGGTGATAATCGACTGGATCTCCTACAAAGTATGATTGTGGAGGTGATAATCGACTTGAACTCCTACAAAGTATGATTGTGGAGGTGGTAAACGATTAGATCTCCTACAAAGTATGATTGTGAAAGTGATAATCGACTGGATCTCCTACAAAGTATGATTGTGGAGGTGGTAATCGATTGGATCTCCTACAAAGTATGATTGTGGAGGTAATTATCGACTTGAAGTCCTACAAAGTATGACTGTGGAGGTGATAATCGACTGGATCTCCTACAAAGTATGATCATGGAGGTGGTAATCGACTGGATCTCCTACAAAGTATGATTGTGGAGGTGGTAATCGACTGGATCTCCTACAAAGTATGATTGTGGAGGTGATAATCGACTGGATCTCCTACAAAGTATGATTGTGGAGGTGGTATTAGACTGGATCTCCTACAAAGTATGATTGTGGAGGTGGTAATCGACTGGATCTCCTACAAAGTATGATTGTGGAGGTGATAATAGACTGGATCTCCTACAAAGTATGATTGTGGAGCTGACCTCCTATAAAGTGTGGAGGTGGTAATCCAGTGGATCTCCTACAAAGTATGATTGTGGAGGTGGTAATCGACTGGATCTCCTACAAAGTATGATTGTGGAGGTGGTAATCGACTGGATCTCCTACAAAGTATGATTGTGGAGGTGGTAATCGACTGGATCTCCTACAAAGTATGATTGTGGAGGTGATAATCGACTGGATCTCCTACAAAGTGTGATTGTGGAGGTGATAATCGACTTGAACTCCTACAAAGTATGATTGTGGAGGTGATAATCGACTGGATCTCCTACAAAGTATGATTGTGGAGGTGGTAATCGACTGGATCTCCTACAAAGTATGATTGTGGAGGTGGTAATCGACTGGATCTCCTACAAAGTATGATTGTGGAGGTGATAATCGACTGGATCTCCTACAAAGTATGACTGTGGAGGTGATAATCGACTGGATCTCCTACAAAGTATGACTGTGGAGGTGGTAATCGACTGGACCTCCTATAAAGTGTGGAGGTGGTAATCCAGTGGATCTCCTACAAAGTATGATTGTGGAGGTGGTAATCGAGTGGATCTCCTACAAAGTATGACCGTGGAGGTGATAATCGACTGGATCTCCTACAAAGTATGATTGTGGAGGTGATAATCGACTGGATCTCCTACAAAGTATGATTGTGGAGGTGATAATCGACTGGATCTCCTACAAAGTATGATTGTGGAGGTGGTAATCGACTGGATCTCCTACAAAGTATGATCATGGAGGTGATAATCGACTGGATCTCCTACAAAGTATGATTGTGGAGGTGATAATCGACTGGATCTCCTACAAAGTATGATTGTGGAGGTGGTAATCGACTGGATCTCCTACAAAGTATGATGATGGAGGTGATAATCGACTTGAACTCCTACAAAGTATGATTGTGGAGGTGATAATCGACTGGATCTCCTACAAAGTATGATTGTGGAGGTGGTAATCGACTGGATCTCCTACAAAGTATGATTGTGGAGGTGATAATTCGACTGGATCTCCTACAAAGTATGATTGTTGAGGTGGTAATCGACTGGATCTCCTACAAAGTGTGATTGAGGAGGTGATAATCGACTGGACATCCTACAAAGTATGATTGTGGAGGTGATAATCGACTTGAACTCCTACAAAGTATGACTGTGGAGGTCATAATCGACTGGATCTCCTACAAAGTATGATTGTGGAGGTGATAATCGACTGGATCTCCTACAAAGTATGATTGTGGAGGTGATAATCGACTGGATCTCCTACAAAGTATGATTGTGGAGGTGATAATCGACTGGATCTCCTACAAAGTATGATTGTGGAGGTGGTAATCGACTGGATCTCCTACAAAGTATGATTGTGGAGGTGGTGGTAATCGACTGGATCTCCTACAAAGTATGATTGTGGAGGTGGTAATCGACTGGATCTCCTACAAAGTATGATTGTGGAGGTGATAATCGACTGGATCTCCTACAAAGTATGATTGTGGAGGTGATAATCGACTGGATCTCCTACAAAGTATGATTGTGGAGGTGATAATCGACTTGATCTCCTACAAAGTATGATTGTGAAGGTGATGATCGACTGGATCTCCTAAAATGTATGATTGTGGAGGTGGTAATCGACTGGATCTCCTACAAAGTATGATTGTGGAGGTGATAATCGACTGGATCTCCTACAAAGTATGATTGTGGAGGTGATAATCGACTGGATCTCCTACAAAGTATGATTGTGGAGGTGGTAATCGACTGGATCTCCTACAAAGTATGATTGTGGAGGTGATAATCGACTGGATCTCCTACAAAGTATGATTGTGGAGGTGGTAATCGACTGGATCTCCTACAAAGTATGATTGTGGAGATGATAATCGACTGGATCTCCTATAAAGTGTGGAGGTGGTAATCCAGTGGATCTCCTACAAAGTATGATTGTGGAGGTGATAATCGACTGGATCTCCTACAAAGTATGATTGTGGAGGTGGTAATCGACTGGATCTCCTACAAAGTATGATTGTGGAGGTGGTAATCGACTGGATCTCCTACAAAGTATGATTGTGGAGGTGATAATCGACTGGATCTCCTACAAAGTATGATTGTGGAGGTGGTGATCGACTCCTACAAAGTGTGGAGGTGGTAATCGACTGGATCTCCTACAAAGTATGATTGTGGAGGTGGTAATCGACTGGATCTCCTACAAAGTATGATTGTGGAGGTGATAATCGACTGGATCTCCTACAAAGTATGATTGTGGAGGTGGTAATCGACTGGATCTCCTACAAAGTATGATTGTGGAGGTGATAATCGACTGGATCTCCTACAAAGTATGATTGTGGAGGTGATAATCGACTGGATCTCCTACAAAGTATGATTGTGGAGGTGATAATGATTGTGGACTGGATCTCCTACAAAGTATGATTGTGGAGGTGATAATCGACTGGATCTCCTACAAAGTATGATTGTGGAGGTGATAATCGACTGGATCTCCTACAAAGTATGATTGTGGAGGTGATAATCGACTGGATCTCCTACAAAGTATGATTGTGGAGGTGGTAATCGACTGGATCTCCTACAAAGTATGATTGTGGAGGTGGTAATCGACTGGATCTCCTACAAAGTATGATTGTGGAGGTGGTAATCGACTGGATCTCCTACAAAGTATGATTGTGGAGGTGGTAATCGACTGGATCTCCTACAAAGTATGATTGTGGAGGTGGTAATCGACTGGATCTCCTACAAAGTATGACTGTGGAGGTGGTAATCGACTGGATCTCCTACAAAGTATGATTGTGGAGGTGGTAATCGACTGGATCTCCTACAAAGTATGACCGTGGAGGTGAAAATCGACTGGATCTCCTACAAAGTATGATTGTGGAGGTGGTAATCGACTGGATCTCCTACAAGATTACAATAAATCCATTGTATGATATATCTGTATTGGTTAAGCTACCGGGTATATAGCATGCCTTTGTTGTGTAGAACGACGTATAACTAATACGCTAGTGACATTACACCAAAACGTAAAAATAAGGCCACCAGAGTTACCTACCTTTGCTCACATAACGTTATATTTTTGTCAATAACCTAGCACCTCTACGTTACAATGATTTAAATGTTTTTTTTCTGGAATAATGTTTCAGATTTTAGATCGGCTAATTTTCCAAACGTGTTTATCGTTTAAGAAATTTCTGTTTTCTTTGACTGGTATGATTCTAAGCTTAAATTTAGGTTCAACCAATAAAACATGTTAAGTATATTTTTGTTTTCATATTTCGTCTCTAACATAAGATAAATAGAATAATTTTTGAATTCCTGCAATATTTTTTATAGAAATGAAAGGATTTGTTTTTGTACTGATAGTAAACACCCCAACACCCTCAGCCCCCAAACACCCCAACCCCCTCGTCCCCCAAACACCTCAACCCCCTCATCCCCCCGTCCCCCAAACACCCCAACCCCCTCACCCCCCAAACACCCCCCTCATCCCCCCCGCAAACACACACGCATAACTTAAGCTATTTACAAATTCATGGCGCTGTATATGCAGATAGGACAACATAGGACACGTGACTGATACCTTATTCCTTAACCAACCAATCAAAAAGCAAGGTAAAATCAAATAAAAGACACGTGAAGGTAACGGTCTCATTTTAACTAATTTAAATATTTCTTTTAAACAAGATTAAATTTAATTTTATTTCGTTTGATGAGATTTGTTTTTCTCCCTATCATTATATAATGTTCTCCCTATCATTATATAATGTTCTGCCTATCATTATATAATGTTCTCCCTATCGTTATATAATGTTCTCCCTATCGTTATATAATGTTCTGCCTATCGTTATATAATGTTCTGCCTATCGTTATATAATGTTCTGCCTATCGTTATATAATGTTCTCCCTATCGTTATATAATGTTCTCCCTATCATTATATAATGTTCTCCCTATCATCATATTATGTTCTCCCTATCATTATATAATGTTCTCCCTATCATTATATAATGTTCTCCCTATCATTATATTATGTTCTCCCTATCATTATATTATGTTCTCCCTATCATTATATTATGTTCTCCCTATCATTATATAATGTTCTTCTCCCTATCATTATATAATGTTCTCCCTATCATTATATAATGTTCTCCCTATCATTATATAATGTTCTCCCTATCATTATATAATGAAGATAACCGGAAACTCGCGTTTATCATTTAATATTATCATTCATCAATTCCCGTATGTAACTCTTGTCACATGCCAGTAAGCTACCATTAGAGGCTTGGATTCTCCGTCGACTTTTAAATCTACAAAGCTCCATATATCACAGTCCGCTTGAATAAATCATTGGATGTTTGTTAATTATTCATCGACAGGAGACACCGCCCTGTGTTACCATAAGTGTCACAATAAACGGATTCGTTATGTGTATGAAGTGCCGTCATGTTTTTAGAATCAAGTCACTAAGTGACCTGTTTTGGGGTTTTTTTTTTCAAAATTAAAGTTTATTTATTTTCCACCAATTGTGAAAAAAAGTTGTTTTTCCAACTTATATCATTATTCATGATAGCCCGAATGAAAGCACGCGATGGGTCTTACTGTGGGAGGAAAACGCATGGTGAACAGGTGACCCCATTCCTCCTCACTTTCCAGGAATCGAACCCCGAACGTCAAGGTAATCAGCTATCAGTAATTACCATACTCTAGGCCCCTAACATCACCGATGAGTCCTAGAAGGACTTTCAACTTTCAACTTTATTAGCATAATTCTCTTTACAAAGGTTATATACAGAGAAAACATGTATACAACATTCAACGAACTGTATAGGAGGACAAATCATAAGACTTTCTTAAACCAAATTTTTAGGATTAAATAACTGTATGCTGTTCTTGTTGTGTACTTAAAATTATAATATTGCGTTTTATTTATTAACAAAATGTTTTAATTCAATATAGATATGTAAACAACTACTCACGACGATACAGATCTACAGGAGGTCGGGTGGGGCATTGGTAACTTTCTGTAAAAGTTGTTATTTTCGCGAGACTTTTATATTTCATCTTTTTAGAGAACAAAATGAAAACACGAAAAATATATTCACGAAAAAAGAGATATTGTAAGGAAAGTCAAAGTCTGACTCCCTTAGAAATATATCTCAGCCTAAAAGTTTGATAAAAACAACGAAAGATTTGAACATTGAAAAATAATCTCAATTCACTGACATTACTCCATTGTTTTATTGCTGGAAATGAGCTTTAATTCTTAGCACAAAACTCCCAATGATGTATTTTGCACAACCTGTGCCTTGTGTTATCAAATACATAAGATCAGTGACGACACCAGACAAATGACTGTGTTTCTGTGTTGACCCATAGGTTGAATCAATGTCCAATTCCATATTTTGGCATTCCTGAGCATTCTCCTCAGGTTGATATCTGTCTGTACCCTAGAGAAAATAGATCGATACACCCATACTGAGGACATTTACAGTAGTATATAAACAAATATCCGTCCCGCTGACCAGTACCATTGACCAGTACCACTGACCAGTATTACTGACCAGTACCACCGACCAGTACCATTGACCAGTACCACTGACCAGTACCACTGACCAGTACCACTGACCAGTACCACCGACCAGTACCATTGACCAGTACCACTGACCAGTACCACCGACCAGTACCAATGACCAGTACCACTGACCGGTACCATTGACCGGTACCACTGACCAGTACCATTGACCAGTACCACTGACCAGTACCATTGACCTGTGCCATTGACCAGTATCATTGACCAGTACCATTGACAAGTACCACTAACCAGTACCATTGACCAGTACCATTGACCAGTACCACTGACCAGTACCACTGACCAGTACCATTGACCAGTACCATTGACCAGTACCACTGACCAGTGCAATTGACCAGTAAAACTGACCAGGTGACAAGTACCACTAACCAGTACCATTGACCAGTACCATTGACCAGTACCACTGACCAGTACCACCGACCAGTACCAATGACCAGTACCACTGACCGGTACCATTGACCGGTACCACTGACCAGTACCACTGACCTGTGCCATTGACCAGTACCACTGACCGGTACCACTGACCGGTACCACTGACCAGTACCACTGACCAGTACCATTGACCAGTACCATTGACCAGTACCACTGATCAGTACCACTGACCAGTATTACTGACCGGTACCACCGACCAGTACCATTGACCAGTACCACTGACCAGTACCACTGACCAGTACCACTGACCAGTACCATTGACCTGTGCCATTGACCAGTATCATTGACCAGTACCATTGACAAGTACCACTAACCAGTACCATTGACCAGTACCATTGACCAGTACCACTGACCAGTACCATTGACCAGTACCATTGACCAGTACCACTGACCAGTGCAATTGACCAGTAAAACTGACCAGGTCAGTTGCCACTGATCAGTACCACCGACCAGTACCAATGACCAGTACCACTGACCAGTACCACCGACCAGTACCAATGACCAGTACCACTGACCAGTACCACTGACCTGTGCCATTGACCAGTACCACTGACCGGTACCACTGACCGGTACCACTGACCAGTATCACTGACCAGTACCATTGACCAGTACCATTGACCAGTACCACTGATCAGTACCACTGACCAGTATTACTGACCGGTACCACCGACCAGTACCATTGACCAGTACCACTGACCAGTACCATTGACCAGTACCACTGACTAGTACCATTGACCTGTGCCATTGACCAGTATCATTGACCAGTACCATTGACAAGTACCACTAACCAGTACCATTGACCAGTACCATTGACCAGTACCACTGACCAGTACCATTGACCAGTACCATTGACCAGTACCACTGACCAGTGCAATTGACCAGTAAAACTGACCAGGTCAGTTGCCACTGATCAGTACCACCGACCAGTACCAATGACCAGTACCACTGACCAGTACCACCGACCAGTACCAATGACCAGTACCACTGACCGGTACCATTGACCGGTACCACTGACCAGTACCACTGACCAGTACCACTGACCTGTGCCATTGACCAGTACCACTGACCGGTACCACTGACCAGTACCACTGACCAGTACCATTGACCAGTACCACTGACCAGTACCACTAATCAGTACCACTGACCAGTACCACTGACCAGTACCGTTGACCAGTACCACTAACCAGTACCACTGACCAGTACCATTGACCAGTACCATTGACCAGTACCATTGACCAGTACCGCTGACCAGTACCGCTGACCAGTACCATTGACCAGTACCGCTGACCAGTACCACTTACCAGTACCACTGACCAGTACCATTGACCAGTACCACAGACCAGTACCATTGACCGGTACCATTGACCAGTACCACCGACCAGTACCACCGACCAGTACCACTGACCAGTACCACTGACCAGTACCACTGACCAGTACCATTGACCAGTACCACTGACCGGTACCATTGACCAGTACCATTGACCAGTACCACTGACCAGTACCATTGATCAGTACCATTGACCAGCACCACTAACCAGTACCACTTACCAGTACCACTAACCAGTACCACTTACCAGTACCACTGACCAGTACCATTGACCAGTACCACTGACCTACCCATCATCATAAGGCTTTATCCTGGACTGCCGTATATTTGTACGGTCGATGGTAGTACGATCAATTGTCAATTATAGTTATTGCTAAGCAGTTTGACAACAAACCGTGGCTGATCTGTAAACTTAATCGGTAAGGTTACCTTCTCTAAGTACTTCACGCACTGGTAAATGGTCTCGAGTAAAGTAGGTTAAGTATATATTTAATATCTATAAGAATTCGATAACATATTAATCAAGATGTTATTAGTTGATATGCCACTTCAGCTGTGTATAAGTTTGTTCTATTCTGCGTAGCACTGGCAAACCTATACATAATGTACAAAAGGGATACCAACAATTCGTAAAATGATCTATGTAAAAATGTAGCAGGGATAATCTTACATCAAACATGACAGTCAACATAAGACCTAATGAAATTGTGGGAGTAATCTATTTCAAAAAGACAATACATCGTTTCTCAAAACTTGATTATAAGTTCGGCAGTCATTCTGGTTGGAGAGAAAATCCTAATACCTTACCGTGTGGAGATGTCAATTTCTCTTAACAATCTTATGTTCTAAGTAATAGTATGTCTATCAATCCGTGTCATCAAAACGTAACACATTGATACAATGAAATGTAAAATCAAATTACACATAATTCATCTTAATGTAAAGTTCATCTCCTATCATAATAAAAAATCATCTCCTATCATAATAAAAAATCTCTTATCTTAATAAAAAAATCTCTTATCTTAGTAAAAAATCTCTTATCCTGATATAAAAATATCTTATCTCTTAAAAAAAACTTAATCAAAACTTACTTCTTATGTTAATTAAAATTCGTTTCTTTTATCTTCATATCCATCTTTACTTCGAGATATTATCCTGTTGAATTATGTAACCAGATGTCTGACATATAACATGCCTATATAACATACTTCTGTTCGAATATATTGTTTTGTATTCTGTTTTAATGATAATTTGAAGATCGGTTTTCTTATAAAATACAAGAACGTTGTGGTGTGCAATTTAATGATAATTTGGCTCTGTTGTTTCTTATTCTAAATTGGTGTTAAAATTTGATAGTCGCATGTGTGTTTTTATAACAATCCTGTGGGAGTACCGACGCTGGTGGACGTCAGATCCCGTGGTTTGTCGTAACATACATGTAATGTTTAAATTAATTTAAATAGTTGCACTTTTCAGAATATACACGCGTACTCGACTACTTTACATTCTCTTGAAATAATCCATTATTGAATTCTAAATATTACAATATCTCACACCGAGATCTAGATTTAAACATTTCTTTCGGCCAGTTTTGAATTCCTTCACTCGCTTCTAAGTTTTGACCTGTAGCGTCACAGACAAGTCCCAGGATAAAACAGCTGTATAATGCAGTTTAATAATCACTTACTTGGGTGTAATGAATTTTAATTCCTTTTGAAAAATTGTATTCGCTTGTCTTTTTCTCTAATCCTTGTTCTAGGTCATCGATATTCGTGGGACACTATGTTCGAAGGCAGCAGACGAACAGCTCCAAGTTATACTAGTTAGCTTCTGTTGTTGATTTCAAGATTTCTGAGTTGGCAGATTTGTAAAATGTTGTAAACTCTTATCAAAATACCATTGTGGGATCGCACAACGTTACACGATGTGCAATGTGCGCACAATGTATGCACGATAGGAAAATCAGACGATGTACGATTCTGTCATGGTTGATATAAATTTAGAAATGGACACTTGTAGATATATCAGATACACACTGAATAGTTAGATACACTCGTAATTTTCAGTGTTTTGTTTACAAAGAGCCACACGTGACCAGCCTTAGTGGACGGACACACATTATATATGGAAACATTAAATGGACGTCTCTTTATGTCACGGCAATGAATCGTTTAAATTCTCGTGCCGTCAGATAGTAAATTGTATTTTCATTACTTCTGTATTACTGTCATTTTTCATTCTTTTTGTAAACAAAAAAAATGTATGCTCAGGTAAATTTTACGTGTTGTGTTTGTTAGACGGGCGGCCCAGCTGGAACGAATCCGGACCTGTCACGTATATAGCCGTATACAGGTAAACCCAGCCGGTGTTGATCCGGACCTGTCACGTATATAGCCGTATACAGGTAAACCCAGCCGGTACAGACGTATACAGGTAAACACAGCCGGTACAGATCCGGACCTGTCACGTATATAGCCGTATACAGGTAAACCCAGCCGGTATAGATCCGGACCTGTCACGTATATAGCCGTATACAGGTAAACCCAGCCGGTACAGATCCGGACCTGTCACGTATATAGCCGTATACAGGTAAACCCAGCCGGTATAGATCCGGACCTGTCACGTATATAGCCGTATACAGGTAAACCCAGCCGGTACAGATCCGGACCTGTCACGTATATAGCCGTATACAGGTAAACCCAGCCGGTATAGATCCGGACCTGTCACGTTTTTTGGTGCGTAGTGCTTTTCCATTAAGCGACGCGTTGTTTGTTATGACGACATCTGACATAAGATAAAGGTGCTTTGTTTTGAAATGTTATTTACATTTTCTCCGAGAGTGGCAACACCTGGGGTAAAATAACGTAAAATAATGCAAACAACTTTGTGCACTCATGCGAAACAGAGAAATTTTGAATACTTATTTTAGTTTACATGTTTAAGTACTGAATTGAGATCTCGAAGGCTGGATAGATCTGTAACAATGGTTTACATATAAACTCCACCGATTTGTCAAGACTGTGACACTTTTACTGCTCTCGTGACAATTGCTGTTTTCAATGTATGTAAATTAATCAGAATATAATGTGAAAAGATCATTCGCAATAAACTTGAGCTCTCTTTTGTTTACACGCAGTAGCCTATCTTGGTAAAACTTTTGTTGTTTGAGTAGAGCGTCCGCCCACAATTAGTGTTAAGGGTTTGTTTGTCCATCACCTATTGACACTGCCTTCATAACAATCTGGCTCTGATTAGGACACACACCAACCAATTATCCGGCCACCCAACCGACCGGCCGACAGACAGACAGACAAAACTCAGGACGCAAATTTCGATGTTGTTAACAGTGAAATATCTTTTCTGGATTTTATATTATGCTTTGAAATTACATTTAAGAAATTCGGACAAGGAAATATAGTTGACGAAACAGTGTCAGCTTTCATGTGCCAACCGACACAACCATCCCCATCCTTGAAATGTTAATAAATTAAAATAGGTTTATGACGGAAATTGTTATAGTATTTTATCACAGATGGAACAAACACGAATAATTCGTGGAAGCCGGTAGAGTTGGCCATTCAAATCCTTCGTTACATTTTGGTATAGCGTCCAAGCTTTGTTCGGCAATTAGGACAATTGTGGATGACATCCTTACAACTGTCCATGAAGAATGGGATAATGAAACAGCCCAGAACACCCCTGAAAAAGTAAACAAAACAAAATGAGATGTCTTGTCTAGCTCAAACATTGTGTATCTATACCAGGAGCAACAAGCCTTTTTGTAGATTTCAATAAAGTTCCAAGTCTAAATCATGTTTTAAAAACAAACTACCTAGTGACGTCACAGAATTTGTATACGTTTTGTTTTGTTTTGATTTGCTTTTTTCGATGTTATCTTTTCATCTTTTTAATTTTTGCATTATTTTTATGTATATTGATCGAAGTATTTTTTACATTAGGATAACTATATATTGCGCGGTAAAATGTGATGTCATTCATAGTTGTATAACGTATAACTTTGATACACGATAAAGCTAAGTTGTGCAATTAATATAAACTCACCCAAGAAGAGCAATGATGAGGCAACAGACGACCGTGTTAACCCCTGGTACGAAGGTCATCACAGTGACGATGTCCTGGCTACAGTTTGGGCACTGCATTCTCTGTGGCGTGTCGCGGAAGGATTTGACGATCGGAAGTGACTGCTGGGGCGCAGTTGTCACCACCATCATACCTGGCTGTCCGACCGGCTGCACTATCTGTTTTTGCTGCATGCCTTGAAAAATATGGCAGATAGCAGTCTTTTTTCCCATAACATTTAACTTGGACTATTTGATTGAAATCGCATGCTGTTTTATACGACGCGTGCGAGAAACTTTACCGAGCTGTAGATTGGGACAAAAAACGTGACGTCATTGGATTTAAAAAACGATTTCAACAGTTCATGTCTACAGAAAGTTTTCGAAGTCCAGCTAGAGTTTCTCGGGTCATCTTTTTTGACATCCCAACTTTTTTCATATTTTGTTTTGGTCTATCATACTTAACGTACTTGTTAGGGATCATAAGTTACACTTGACTAGCGCGCGATACAAAGATACCGACAATACGGTAATCGATATCAAATAACCCAGTTCTGTATAAGTGTATCTAAAACAAAACATCATATTGTTGTTATTTATTTTGTTTATCTATATAATTTGCTAAGTGGTTTTAATTTGAACACATGTTTTATGTTTATTTTCGTGTTTTGATGTAAATAATCAACAGCGATGCCAAAGTCCACAATAGAATAAGTTTACTATCAGCTACAGCCTTACTTCACCCTGACAAAATACTCTACGTTCCATAAGGAGATGGAATCAGAAAAAAATCAAACTTTGTCGCCACGCTGACGATTGCAATAGCTGTAGTTGTTAAGATTGATGTACTTGTAGTTCTCTTCGTTTATAATTAGACACGTGACATAGGATACAACCTAAAACAAAATAAACGTGGTTGACTGCGTTTTTTGAGTTAGTTTCCTTGTAAGTCAGATTTTTAAAAAAAAAATTTTTCTTACTTTATCGCGCAATGATAGTGATACGGTTGAATGGTTTATAAGCACGCTATCATGGAAATCATTAATATTCATGTTGTTTAGTAGGCAAAAATGGGCCTCTAGTAAGCTCAAAGACGTAAAAATAGATTATCATGCATAAGAGGATGCCCCGTGAACAACCAGGATCATTTTGAGGCGGAGTTTCTTTGTGGGAGCTGGCGCCTACCTTGCTGAATAGCATACAGGCGGCCCGTAATATACTTTGCAGAGTATTTTTAGCTTGGCGTTTTGTCCAATGACACAAACATGACCTGAGAGACCAGTCGTTTCTCAGCTCTCTGAGAGACAACTCGCCACAAATAGGAAAAAAGAACAACATGACGGGAAAATAGATAATTTGAAAATAAGATCAATTGATTAAACTTTATGCTATTTCATAATTTCTTTTAAATAATAAATAACATTTTGCACTGGACCAACGAAAAAAATAAAACAGCATTTGTATACATCGTAGGTATGAAACTGATTCGCTATTCCGTTAACCCTACCCTTAACCGACCAATAACACTGCAAAAACCTCTTATCCCAGACACTTTACTGAGCGAATTTCTCTTTCAGTAATGTCACAATCATTTAGTCCAGGACCAATTAAATTACAGTGTCTACACCTTTGATGTATTGTTGACGCCGGCAACTCGCCATTGTTGGACATAACATTCGGGTAACGTAACAACATATTATCTACTTTCGCCGAGGTCTAATGGTTTCGCAATTGATATTGGATTTAACACACGTAGTCTAAAATCGATCAGAAGGTAACATAGCGTCCAAACAACACTGAAAAATATTGATTTTTTTTCAGTTATGGACAGAAATGCTATTTTGGAAATTTTACTGGTCGTGAACCTGAAATGAAATTTTCTTATAGGTCGATTTTTTGCCGTGGGCCTATATGTTCTGGTTACCAGAGATTCTGTTTTCATGCGATTAGGATTAATTTCAAACAAATAATTTCCTGATAAGATTTCGACATAATCCGGATTAGTGATTCTGTTTATCATATCTACACAAATTCTTGTTATAATTGTTACTGAAACTTTATTCTTTCTCCCTACATCTTACTAGATTCTATATATAGAAGATCCAGTATCAATATTTAACCATACCGTCGATATTACTTACTAGATTCTATATATAGAATATCCAGTATCAATATTTAACGATACCGTCGATATTACTTTCTAGAATCTATATAGCAGATCCAGTATCAATATTTGACAATACCGTCGATATATCTTACTAGATTCTATATTTAGAAGATCCAGTATCAATATTTGACTATACCGTCGATATTACTTACTAGATTATATATATAGAAGGTCCAGTACCGATATTTGCCCATACCGTCGATATAACTTACTAGATTCTATATTTAGAAGATCCAGTATCAATATTTCACTATACCGTCGATATAACTTACTAGATTATATATATAGAAGGTCCAGTATCAATATTTCACTATACCGTCGATATAACTTACTAGATTATATATATAGAAGGTCCAGTATCAATATTTGACTATACCGTCGATATTACTTACTAGATTCTATATTTAGAAGATCCAGTATCAATATTTCACTATACCGTCGATATAACTTACTAGATTATATATATAGAAGGTCCAGTATCAATATTTGACTATACCGTCGATATTACTTACTAGATTTTATATTTAGAAGATCCAGTATCAATATTTGACTATACCGTCGATATAACTTACTAGATTATATATATAGAAGGTCCAGTATCAATATTTGACTATACCGTCGATATTACTTACTAGATTCTATATTTAGAAGATCCAGTATCAATATTTGACTATACCGTCGATATAACTTACTAGATTCTATATTTAGAAGATCCAGTATCAATATTTGCCCATACCGTCGATATAACTTACTAGATTATATATATAGAAGATCCAGTACCAATATTGGACCATACCGTCGATATAACTTACTAGATTATATATATAGAAGATCCAGTATCAATATTTGCCCATACCGTCGATATTACTTACTAGATTATATATATAGAAGATCCAGTACCGATATTTGCCCATACCGTCGATATTACTTACTAGATTCAATATATAGAAGATCCAGTATCAATATTTGACTATACCGTCGATATAACTTACTAGATTCTATATATAGAAGGTCCAGTACCGATATTTGACTATACCGTCGATATAACTTACTAGATTGTATACATTCAATGAGATATACATATTTTCCTTCAGAATTTTACTACATTGGCTCTATTTATAATTTACTTAACAAGCGTAGAGTTTCTGAAAGTATGAAAATTATTAGTGAATATCAAATTTATTAACAAAAACGATACCTGGGTTATATCCAACCTGTTGCTGCATGCCAGGGTAGGGTTGTGTCTGTGCCATTGTCAAATTTAACTTCTTGATGTCACGTCGGTCAACTCGATTGTCCGAAAATCCGCAGCTCTTATGAGAGTTTTACGTCGACTGTTTAAGTGTTCTTCAATGATATGTCCAAGCTTGACCAATGGCTATTACATAGACTCTTTAAAGCTGTGGTCACTACTGACCTTACTATGGAGACTAGGACATGGCACCAGGAAATTTGTTCGATCGAACGCCCGACTATCTAGTTCGAACGCCCGACTATCTCGTTCGAACGCAATGATATTGCGTCCGCACATAGTAATATTCATTTCATTCGCACGTAAAAATAGTTCATTGGCCAGCAATAATATTTGTCCGAATGTGATGAGAATATTTCATTTTTGACCTGCAATGTCCATCTAAGGCCATCGTACTTTCCAGTTGTGCCGTTTGTAGTTATTGTATTGTTCCACTGGCATTGTGTCCAAGCATACACACTTTAAAATGGCTTGGGGATAAATATTTGTCGAAGTTGTTTGGCAACTGTAGACAATATGTTACTAGTTTTTGACCAGAGCTAATTCAAAATATTCAAGATAAAAATATATTTAAGCAGAAGTAGGTTAGGCATTTAGCCAACGCCTTAAATATCTTATAAATTTCTACGTGAAATCTAATCCCCGTGTTTATATCATGTTTAACTATAAAGTTTCTGTATTGACTCGTACATAAACAATTAGATGTGGACAGTGTTAAGTAGGCATTTTAGCTACTTAGGTCGGAAACATGGCGCAATTCATGCGCGAATCATTTCACTTATCTAACAGTTAAAAACCTATAATGAGGTCAACATGGTTATTATATTAAGGTTAATATGTGAGGTTGATATAACTCCATTTTGACTGAAGTCCTTAATTCTTACAGGTAACTGGATTATTCTTTTTCATATATTTATATTGTTTTCTCAGAAATTGAATATTTAGAGAAATACCTAATAATCAACAAAATCACTTATTTTCTTAACAGAGTACACAAATTCTAAAACCTTTGTATTCGGGAAATACAGCAATAAGAATATGACAAATTATCACCTTCATTCCGAGGTGCATGTGATGGGTTGTTATATATTTAAAACATTGAGTCCTTACAGTCTGACTAATCTAGAATGAGAAACATTGTACATTTAGTCCGGATGCTTCAAATTTAGAAATATGAAGTCAAAACTTTACAATGTATATATATGCCTCATCAGAACAGGAGAAACTTCTGTTGATCCGAAGGTTTCAAATACGGATTTCCTGTCTAAGTTCATTTCACATAATAGACAATTTGCTGCTATGATCAAGTCAAGAATTTCTAGTTGCTTGTCATCGCGCCTTCCAAACACCCACGTTTGGGGGATGTCTGGGTGGTGTGGTTAGCTAGGCGATCCAGAGTTCGAGTCCCGATAGGGCACGTGTCAAAACTTATCTCCTTTCGTCAGTCGTGTGTTATATATAATATACTTACCAACTTTACAGTAAGACTAAATGTATTCATCAGATTCTCTTTGTTTTTCGACAACAAGAATGAGATCTTTGCAATAGCAAGACGCACAAGCAGTGCACTAGCCTTATATAGATAATGTTAAGTTTGAATGGCTTCAATTTGGAGCCCGGAAGAGCTCTCCGGAAGGAAGGACGGACGGACTCCAATCTATTATCCCCCACATACGCCTTTCGAGGGGATGAGGTACAGTGTACAGACGTACCATTTTCTTTTGATTTTTTTAAAGTGCTGCGTACTTTATATAGCTTCATAAACGGAAAATAGGGAATGTGTGAACATTTTGTTTGAAACGTGGTCGCAGCATATACCTGTAATGTTGTCCTTTCCTTCCATCTATGCCTGTGTGGGATAACATGTGGGAGAACTCTTTCCCTTTTGAGTGTAAGAAGTGTCCTTTGCCATTATGGTGAAGTATATCTTAACGCACTTTCTTCTGTTTTTTTCCAAATATGACTTTAGTTTGTGTGTCATATAGAAATTGTGCTATATTTATCACTGTAATTGCTTGATCAAGAAAAGCACTTGCAAAGAAAAACAAGCAAAAAGAATCCAGCATATCAGGTCATACAGTTGTGACCCGGAAGTAAAAAGTCACAGTTTTGCTTTGTGCTAACTTAGTGACGGATAGAAACAAACAAACTTGGACGCCTTCGGAACCCAAAGAACCTCTCTGTTAGTTTTATTTCTTTTCAGCTACAAAATGGATTATAAACAGTGATACTAGAAAATATTACGGTCGCTCCACGTTCCTTTGCCATAATTCATATTACAAGTAAGGCGAAATTTAAATCTAGATTTCAATAACATTTTTTAGGCTATATTTCAATGTTTATATATATATATTAATTGGGCTAGGTTTCGTTGTCACCCGTTATCTTCAGCTTTTGAGTAACATCAAAAGCAACTCACGCCATCTTGCAGAATAGTTATGATGCAAGAACGATTGAATCCGTCGAATGTATTACAAGCGTTTCCAGTTGAACTAGAATAAAAGCAATTTACAATGAAGAGTTTCCGGATTTGACGCTGTCAAATTAGTCATGGATCTAAAGTGATTGCATCAACCGAAATATCAGTGTGTTTAAAGCGTTCACAGTCGACTATGAAAAAGTACGGAAACAGACCCAGATTTATTTTGCTCAGTATGATTTGATAAAGCCCGAGAGTACCCGATTCAATTATAATCCCCAGTGACCATTAGAGATCGTGGGCATTGTTTGTAACGCCCAGTAGTACTCAATGACGTAAGATATGTCTTGGACCAAACAATATTCAAGAGTCATTCCCAGAACAGCTATAATATCTCGGCTATATAATCCTTTAATTGCTTACAGGTCTGATCTCGTTCCTTTCAGGTAAATGGGTAAAGCTGTTACGTAGTCACACCTAGTTCTCAGGAACCTACAGATAATACTTGTGTTTTGTTAGTTTGAATAGAGCCTAACTAGTAATAAGAAGTTGTGTCTAATCCCTTTGATGTCAATAAAACATGAAGGAATGGTCAGATTTTATTTATTTGTTTATTATTAGTGATGGGCGGTCGAGTGGCGCAGTGGTGCAGCTCTTGCTTTTCACCCCCCCCCCCTCGACACCCCGATTTTCTATCACATTGATACATGTATTAGTTCTTAATATAGGCCATTTGTATTGTGTAATATTTTATTGACAATGCTTGCTTTTTCTGAATCTGCTGACATCAGAATATGAAATTTAATAAAATCTCCAGTCGTTCATTACAACAGTTACTTTTATTGATAATGATTTCAATAAAAACAAGTTCCATGACCATTTATTACTGTTAAATTAAGCTGTAACTTTGTATTTACTTAAACAATGCCCGTTTTATAATACTACGCAGGAAAACGTGTACCACTTACATATACAACGACACGAGAATTAGAAACAAAAAGGCCAACAACGCAAACGTTAAGTTAAAAGACAAGGAATACCTTAAAGATATATCATTCGGAACACCTCAGATATTTCTTCCAGAAAAAAATAAACTCCTGAATATGACAAAATGTTTACATTTTGTTTACATAAGCGCTGTCATATCTTTTTTTTTTTTTTTTTTTATTTAGAAGAATATTTCCAAGGTCTTCTGTGTGAAAAACAAATTACAACGTTATTACAGTATAAAAACAAAAGTGAGATCTTTATTCTGGTTTTAAATTATGCTAGGAATTTGTAGGGCATTGTATACTCTTATAATTAATACGTATATATACTTGTTCTCGATTAGAAATTACATAAATAAATATTGAACATTAAACAACACAGAACAAAGCGAATTACAACGTTAGCCAAGAAACGCTAATGCGGAAACAACGACACATGACTTCGGCAAATGAAATTTATATTGTTTCCACTCATCAATCTGTTTTATTGGCGGGTTTGAATCCCTGGCGGTGACGTCACAATGGTAAATTATCAACGTAATAATATTGCTATTATGGTCTATCACAGTCTGAAACAAACACACGAATGATTCGTAGCTGTTCGGTAGAGCTGGCCATTCAAATCCTTCGTTACATTTTGGTATAGCGTCCAAGCTTTGTTCGGCAATTAGGACAATTGTGGATGACATCCTTACAACTGTCCATGAAGAATGGGATAATGAAACAGCCCAGAACACCTCTGAAAAAGTAAACAAAACAAAATTGTCAAGTCAATATTTCTATCTATAAATGTAACCAGATTTTATGCATGATCATCACCAAGAAAAAAAACTTTTTTACGTCTCTTTGTGAATTGAATTTGTTTCCAATAGAGAATCTTAGGTCGTCAATAAATATCGGTCCAAAGGGATTCTACACTAATTATAGAATTGAATAACGGCCTTGATATACACACAATATGTAATTTAAGTTGAAAACAAACTCAGAACTGACAGAAAATAGGAATGAATAGATAAGTAAATATCTAATGGATGAAAATTTCCCTGAAATAACTTTACGATAAACATCAGCTACTTAATATGAATGTAACTCACCCAAGAAGAGCAATGATGAGGCAACAGACGACAGTGTTGACCCCTGGTACGAAGGTCATCACAGTGACGATGTCCTGGCTACAGTTTGGGCACTGCATTCTCTGTGGCGTGTCGCGGAAGGATTCGACGACCGGAAGTGACTGCTGGGGCGCAGTTGTAACCACAACCATACCTGGCTGTCCGACCGGCTGCATGATCTGTTGTTGCTGCATGCCTGGTAAACAAGATGACCGACATTTCTTTCCCTTTTTTGACAATTTTACTAGTTTTTCTTTCAATGTATATTGTAATGATTATTTACAGTCTTCACACAGGAACTCATATCGGCGATTAAATAAGACATAAAAACTTGTTGATGTAAGTGCCACTTCACTACAATTGATACGACAATACATTTCCGCTCTTTCGAATTGAAGTTTCCATATTCTCAATAGTGACAAGAATATAGGCGATATTTTGCAATATTAGGATATTTTCATTTGATATAATAAAACCTGGGAGACTGTAAACAAATAAAAACTCAAGAAAAACTACATCGGCTTCTGGTGAGAATGAACCACATCAACAAACTATTAAATTTTAAGTATTTGTTTTACATGTTTTCGTTTAGAATTAATTGTAAAGAGAAATAAAAAACAAACAAACAAAACACAAAAAACAACGAACAAACAAAAACAAAACAATAAAACAAAACATTTATGCAAACACATCTACTAGACTAACAAAAGTAATGTTTTTATCTGTTTAAAGTAAGCAGTGTTTTTGTCTGTTTAATGTAAGTAGTGTTTTTGTCTGTTTAATGTAAGTAAGCTTTTTTTTCTGTTTAATGTAAGTAATATGTTGTCTGTTTAATGAAAGTAGTGTTTTTGTCTGTTTAATTTAAGTAGTATTTTTGTCTGTTTAATGTAAGTAATGTGTTGTCTTGTTTAATGTAAGTAGTCTTTTTTGTCTGTTTAATGTAAGTAGTATTTTTGTCTGTTTAATGTAACTAATGTTTTTGTATGTTTAATGTAAGTAGTGTTTTTGTCTGTTTAATAGAAGTAATGTTTTTGTCTGTTTGATGTAAGTGATGTTTTTGTCTGTTTAATGTAAGTAGTGTTTTTGTCTGTTTAATGTAAGTTATGTTTTTGTCTGTTTAATGTAAGTAGTGTTTTTGTCTGTTTAATTTAAGTAGTTTTTGTCTGTTTAATGTAAGTAGTGTTTTTGTCTGTTTAATGTATGCAGTGTTTTTGTCTGTTTAATGTAAGTGATGTTTTTGTCTGTTTAATGTAAGTTTTGTGTTGTCTTTTTATTGTAAGTAATGTTTTTGTCTGTTTAACGTACGTAATGTGTTGCCTGCTTAATGTAAGTAATGTTTTTGTCTGTTTAATGTAAGTAGTGTTTTTGTCTGTTTAATGTAAGTTATGTTTTTGTCTGTTTAATGTAAGTAGTGTTTTTGTCTGTTTAATGTACGCAATGTGTTGTCTGTTTAATGTAAGTAATGTTTTTGTCTGTTTAGTGAAGGTAGTGTTTTTGTCTGTTTAATGTAAGTAGTGTGTTGTTTGTTTAATGTAAGTAATGTTTTTGTCTGTTTAGTGAAAGTAGTGTCTTGACTGTTTAATGTATGTAGTGTTTTTGTCTGTTTAATGTATGTATTGTGTTGTCAATGTAACTAATGTTTTTGTATGTGTAAGTAGTAACTCCACTTTTTGTCTGTTTAATGGTAAGTAGTGCTGAATGTTACACTTTACTGTCGTAACTGGTAACAGTAGCTACACTTCACTGTCGTAACTGGTCAACAGTGTTTTGTCGTAACTGTTCAACAGTGCTAACTCAGCTACACTTCACTGTCGTAACTGTTTAACTCAGCTAACTTCACTGTCGTAACTGGTCAACAGTGCTGTCAGCTACACTTCACTGTCGTAACTGGTCAACAGTGCAGAACTCAGTACACTTTTGTCGTAACTGGTCAACAGTGTAAGTCTACACTTTGTATGTCGTAACTGTCAACAGTGCTGAACTTTTGTCTGTCGTAACTGGTCAACAGTGCTGAACTCAGCTACACTTCACTGGTCAACAGTGCTGAATTCAGCTACACTTTACTGTCGTAACTAATGAACAGTGCAGAACTCCAATTCACTGTCGTAACTGGTCAACAGTGCTGAACTCAGCTACACTTCACTGTCGTAACTGGTCAACAGTGCAGAACTCAGCTACACTTCACTGTCGTAACTGGTCAACAGTGCAGAACTCAGCTACACTTCACTGTCGTAACTGGTCAACAGTGCTGAACTCAGCTACACTTCACAGTCGTAACTGGTCAACAGTGCAGAACTCAGCTACACTTCGCTGTCGTAACTGGTCAACAGTACAAGACTCCACTTCACAGTCGTAACTGGTCAACAGTGCAGAACTCAGCTACACTTCACTGTCGTAACTGGTCAACAGTGCTGAACTCAGCTACACTTCACTGTCGTAACTGGTCTACAGTGCAGAACTCAGTTACACTTCACTGTCGTAACTTGTCATCAGTGCAGAAATCAGCTACACTTCACTGTCGTAACTGGTCAACAGTGCTGAACTCAGCTACACTCTACTGTCGTAACTGGTCAACAGTGCTGATCTCAGCTAAGCTTCACTGTCGTCACTGGTCAACAGTGCTGAACTCAGCTACACTTCACAGTCGTAACTGGTCAACAGTGCAGAACTCAGCTACACTTCACTGTCGTAACTGGTCAACAGTGCAGATCTCAGCTACACTTTACTGTCGTAACAGATCAACAGTGGAGAACTCCACTTCACTGTCGTAACTGGTCAACAGTTCATCAATCAGCTACACTTCACTGTCGTAACTGGTCAACAGTGCAGAACTCAGCTACACTTCACTGTCGTAACTGGTCAACAGTGCAGAACTCCACTTCACTGTCCGAACTGGTCAACAGTGCAGAACTCCACTTCACTCTCCAAACTCGTCAACAGTGCAGAATTTCACTTCACTGTCGTAACTTGTCAACAGTGCAGAACTCAACTTCACTGTCGTAACTGGTCAACAGTGCAGAACTCCACTTCACTGTCGTAACTGGTCAACAGTGCTGAACTCAGCTACACTTCACTGTCGTAACTGGTCAACAGTGCTGAAATCAGCTGTACTTCACTGTCGTAACTGGTCAACACTGCAGAACAGTGCTGAACTCAGCTACACTTTACTGTCGTAACTGGTCAACAGTGCAGAACTCCACTTCACTGTCGTAACTGGTCAACAGTGCTGAACTCAGCTACACTTCACTGTCGTAACTGGTCAACAGTGCAGAACTCAACTACACTTCACTGTCCTAACTGGTCAACAGTGCTAAACTCAGCTAAACTCTACTGTCTTAACTGGTCAACAGTGCAGATCTCAGCTACACTTTACTGTCGTAACTGGTCAACAGTGCTGAACTCAGCTACACTCTACTTTCGTAACTGGTCAACAGTGCAGATCTCAGCTACACTTTACTGTCGTAACTGGTAAACAGTGCTGAACTCAGCTACACTTCACTGTCGTAACTGGTCAACAGTGCTGAACTCAGCTACACTTCACTGTCGTAACTGGTCAACAGTGCTGAACTCAGCTACACTTCACTGTCGTAACTGGTCAACAGTGCAGAACTCAGCTACACTTCACTGTCGTAACTGGTCAACAGTGCAGAACTCAGCTACTTTACTGTCGTAACTGGTCAACAGTGCTGATCTCACCTTCACTTCACTGTCGTAACTGGTCAACAGTGCAGAACTCCACTACACTTCACTGTCGTAACTGGTCAACAGTGCTGAACTCAGCTACACCTTCACTGTCGTAACTGGTCAACAGTGCAGAACTCAGCTACACTTCACTGTCGTAACTGGTCAACAGTGCAGAACTCCACTTCACTGTCGTAACTGGTCAACAGTGCTAAACTCAGCTACACTTTACTGTCTTAACTGGTCAACAGTGCAGAACTCCACTACACTGTCGTAATTGGTCAACAGTGCTAAACTCAGCTACACCTTACTGTCGTAACTGGTCAACAGTGCTGAACTCAGCTACACTTCAGTGTCGTAACTGGTCAACAGTGCTGAACTCAGCTACACTTCACTGTCGTAACTGGTCAACAGTGCTGAACTCAGCTACACTTCACTGTCGTAACTGGTCAACAGTGCAGAACTCCACTTCACTGTCGTAACTGGTCAACAGTGCTGAACTCAGCTACACTTTACTGTCGTAACTGGTCAACAGTGCAGAACTCCACTTCACTGTCGTAACTGGTCAACAGTGCAGAACTCAGCTACACTTCACTGTCGTAACTGGTCAACAGTGCTAAACTCAGCTACACTTTACTGTCGTAACTGGTCAACAGTGCTGAACTCAGCTACACTTCACTGTCGTAACTGGTCAACAGTGCAGAACTCCACTTCACTGTCGTAACTGGTCAACAGTGCAGAACTCAGCTACACTTCACTGTCGTAACTGGTCAACAGTGCTGAACTCAGCTACACTTCACTGTGCTGTTCAAATTCAGCTACACTTTAGTGTCGTAACTGGTCAACAGTGCAGAACTCACTACACTTCAACTGTCAACTGGTCAACAGTCAGAACTCACCTTACTGTCGGAACTGGTCAACAGTGCTGAACTAAGCTACACTTTAGTGTCGTAACTGGTCAACAGTGCTGAACTCAGTTACACTTCACTGTCGTAACCTGTCTACAGTGCAGAACTCAGCTACACTTCACTGTCGTAACTTGTCAACAGTGCGGAACTCCACTTCACTGTCGTAACTGATTAACAGTGCTGAACTCAGCTACACTTCACTGTCGTAACTGGTCAACAGTGCAGAACTCAGCTACACTTCACTGTCGTAACTGGTCAACAGTGCTGAACTCAGCTACACTTCACTGTCGTAACTGGTCAACAGTGCTGAACACAGCTACAATTTACTGTCGTAACTGGTCAACAGTGCTGAACTCAGCTACACTTCACTGTCGTAACTGGTCAACTGTGCTGAACTTAGTTACACTTTACTGTCGTAACTGGTCTACCGTGCAGAAGTCAGCTACACTTTAGTGTCTTAACTGGTCAACAGTGCTGAATTCAGCTACAGTTCACTGTCGTAACTGGTCAACAGTGCTGAACTCAGCTACACTTCACTGTCGTAACTGGTCAAAACTGCAGAACTCAGCTACACTTCACGGTCGTAACTGGTCAACAGTGCAGAACTCCACTTCACTGTCGTAACTGGTCAACAGTGCTGATCTCAGCTACACTTCACTGTCGTAACTGGTCAACAGTGCAGAACTCAGCTACACTTCACTGTCGTAACTGGTCAACAGTGCTGAACTCAGCTACACTTCACTGTCGTAACTGGTCAACAGTGCTGAATTCAGCTACACTTCACTGTCGTAACTGGTCAACAGTGCTGAACTCAGCTACACTTCACTGTCGTAACTGGTCAACAGTGCAGAACTCAGCTACACTTTACTGTCGTAACTGGTCAACAGTGCTGAACTTCACTTCACTGTCGTAACTGGTCAACAGTGCAGAACTCCACTTCACTGTCGTAACTGGTCAACAGTGCTGAACTCAGCTACACTTCACTGTCGTAACTGGTCAACAGTGCTGAACTCAGCTACACTTTACTGTCGTAACTGGTCAACAGTGCTGAACTCAGCTACACTTCACTGTCGTAACTGGTCAACAGTGCTGAACTCAGCTACACTTTACTGTCGTAACTGGTCAACAGTGCTGAACTCAGCTACACTTCACTGTCGTAACTGGTCAACAGTGCTGAACTCAGCTACACTTCACTGTCGTAACTGGTCAACAGTGCTGAACTCAGCTACACTTCACTGTCGTAACTGGTCAACAGTGCTGAACTCAGCTACACTTCACTGTCGTAACTGGTCAACAGTGCTGAACTCAGCTACACTTCACTGTCGTAACTGGTCAACAGTGCTAAACTCAGCTACACTTCACTGTCGTAACTGGTCAACAGTGCTGAACTCAGCTACACTTCACTGTCGTAACTGGTCAACAGTGCAGAACTCCACTTCACTGTCGTAACTGGTCAACAGTGCAGAACTCAGCTACACTTCACTGTCGTAACTGGTCAACAGTGCTGAACTCAGCTACACTTCACTGTCGTAACTGGTCAACAGTGCTGAACTCAGCTACACTTCACTGTCGTAACTGGTCAACACTGCAGAACTCCACTTCACTGTCGTAACTGGTCAACAGTGCAGAACTCCACTTCACTGTCGTAACTGGTCAACAGTGCAGAACTCAGCTACACTTCACTGTCGTAACTGGTCAACAGTGCTGAACTCAGCTACACTTCACTGTCGTAACTGGTCAACAGTGCTGAACTCAGCTACACTTCACTGTCGTAACTGGTCAAAACTGCAGAACTCCACTTCACTGTCGTAACTGGTCAACAGTGCAGAACTCTACTTCACTGTCGTAACTGGTCAACAGTGCTGAACTCAGCTACACTTCACTGTCGTAACTGGTCAACAGTGCTGAACTCAGTTACACTTCACTGTCGTAACTGGTCAACAGTGCAGAACTCCACTTCACTGTCGTAACTAGTCACAGTGCTAAACTCAGCTACACTTCACTGTCGTAACTGGTCAACAGTGCTGAACTCAGCTACACTTCACTGTCGTAACTGGTCAACAGTGCTGAATTCAGCTACACTTTAGTGTCGTAACTGGTCAACAGTGCTGAACTCAGCTACACTTCACTGTCGTAACTGGTCTACAGTGCAGAACTCAGCTACACTTCACTGTCGTAACTGGTCAACAGTGCTGAACTCAGCTACACTTCACTGTCGTAACTGGTCAACAGTGCTGAACTCAGCTACACTTCACTGTCGTAACTGGTCTACAGTGCAGAACTCAGCTACACTTCACTGTCGTAACTTGTCAACACTGCAAAACTCCACTTCACTGTCCGAACTTGTAAATACTGCAAAAGTCCACTTCACTGTCCGAACTGGTCAACAGTGCAGAACTCCACTTCACTGTCGTAACTGGTCAACAGTGCTGAACTCAGCTACACTTCACTGTCGTAACTGGTCAACAGTGCAGAAATCAGCTACACTTCACGGTCGTAACTGGTCAACAGTGCAGAAATCAGCTACACGTCACTGTCGTAACTGGTCAACAGTGCTGAACTCAGCTACACTTCATTGTCGTAACTGGTCAAAAGTGCAGAACTCAGCTAAACTTTACTGTCGTAACTGGTCTATAGTGCAGAAGTCAGCTACACTTTAATGTCGTAACTGGTCAACAGTGCTGAACTCAGCTACACTTCACTGTCGTAACTGGTCAACAGTGCTGAACTCAGCTACACTTCACTGTCGTAACTGGTCAACAGTGCTGAACTCAGCTACACTTCACTGTCGTAACTGGTCAACAGTGCAGAACTCAGCTACACTTCACTGTCGTAACTGGTCAACAGTGCTGAACTCAGCTACACTTCACTGTCGTAACTGGTCAACAGTGCTGAACTCAGCTACACTTCACTGTCGTAACTGGTCAACAGTGCTGATCTCAGCTACACTTCACTGTCGTAACTGGTCAACAGTGCTGATCTCAGCTACACTTTACTGTCGTAACTGGTCAACAGTGCAGAACTCCACTTCACTGTCGTAACATATCAACAGTGCTGATCTCAACTACACTTCACTGTCGTAACTGGTCGGGGTGGTCGGGTGGCGCAGTGGTAACTGATCAACAGTGCTGAACTCAGCTACACTTCACTGTCGTAACTGGTCAACAGTGCAGAACTCAGCTACACTTCACTGTCGTAACTGGTCAACAGTGCTGAACTCAGCTACACTTTAGTGTCGTAACTGGTCAACAGTGCTAAACTCAGCTACACTTCACTGTCGTAACTGGTCTACAGTGCAGAACTCAGCTACACTTCACTGTCGTAACTGGTAAACAGTGCTGAACTCAGCTACACTTCACTGTCGTAACTGGTCAAAAGTGCTGAAATCAGCTACACTTCACTGTAGTAACTGGTCAACAGTGCTGAACTCAGCTACACTTTACTGTCGTAACTGGTCTACAGTGCAGAAGTCAGCTACACTCTACTGTCGTAACTGGTCAACAGTGCTGATCTCAGCTAAGCTTCACTGTCGTCACTGGTCAACAGTGCTGAACTCAGCTACACTTCACAGTCGTAACTGGTCAACAGTACAAGACTCCACTTCACAGTCGTAACTGGTCAACAGTGCAGAACTCAGCTACACTTCGCTGTCGTAACTGGTCAACAGTGCTGAACTCAGCTACACTTCACTGTCGTAACTGGTCAACAGTGCAGAACTCCACTTCACTGTCGTAACTGGTCAACAGTGCTGAACTCAGCTACACTTTACTGTCGTAACTGGTCAACAGTGCAGAACTCCACTTCACTGTCGTAACTGGTCAACAGTGCTGAACTCCACTTCACTGTCGTAACTGGTCAACAGTGCTGAACTCAGCTACACTTCACTGTCGTAACTGGTCAACAGTGCAGAACTCCACTTAACTGTCGTAACTGGTCAACAGTGCAGAACTCAGCTACACTTCACTGTCGTAACTGGTCAACAGTGCTGAACTCAGCTACACTTCACAGTCGTAACTGGTCAACAGTGCAGAACTCAGCTACACTTTACTGTCGTAACTGGTCAACAGTGCTGAACTCAGCTACACTTCAATGTCGTAACTGGTCTACAGTGCAGAACTCATCTACACTTCATTGTCGTAACTGGTAAACAGTGCTGAACTCAGCTACACTTCACTGTCGTAACTTGTCAACAGTGCAGAAATCAGCTACACTTCACTGTCCGAACTTGTCAACAGTGCAGAACTCCACTTCACTGTCGTAACTGGTCAACAGTGCAGAAGTCAGCTACAGTTTAGTGTCTTAACTGGTCAACAGTGCTGAATTCAGCTACACTTCACTGTCCTAACTGGTGAACAGTGCTGAACTTAGCTACACTTCACTGTCGTAACTGGTCAACAGTGCTAAACTCAGCTACACTTTACTGTCGTAACTGGTCAACAGTGCAGAACTCAGCTACACTTCACTGTCGTAACTGGTCAACAGTGCTAAACTCAGCTACACCTTACTGTCGTAACTGGTCAACAGTGCTGAACTAAGCTACACTTCACTGTCGTAACTGGTCAATGGTGCAGAACTCCACTTCACTGTCGTAACTGGTCAACAGTGCTGAACTCAGCTACACTTCACTGTCGTAACTGGTCAACAGTGCTGAACTCAGCTACACTTCACTGTCGTAACTGGTCAACAGTGCAGAACTCCACTTCACTGTCGTAACTGGTCAACAGTGCAGAACTCCACTTCACTGTCGTAACTGGTCAACAGTGCTGAACTCAGCTACACTTCACTGTCGTAACTGGTCAACAGTGCAGAACTCAGCTACACCTTACTGTCGTCACTGGTCAACAGTGCTGAACTAAGCTACACTTCACTGTCGTAACTGGTCACAAGTGCTGAACTCAGCTACACTTCACTTTCGTAACTGGTCAACAGTGCTGAACACAGCTACAATTCACTGTCGTAACTGGTCTACAGTGCTGAACAGTGCTGAACTCAGCTACACTTCACTGTCGTAACTGGTCAACAGTGCAGAACTCCACTTCACTGTCGTAACTGGTCAACAGTGCAGAACTCAGCTACAATTCACTGTCGTAACTGGTCAACAGTGCTGAACTCAGCTACACTTCACTGTCGTAACTGGTCAACAGTGCTGAACTCAGCTACACTTCACTGTCGTAACTGGTCAACAGTGCTGAACTCAGCTACACTTCACTGTCGTAACTGGTCAACAGTGCAGAACTCCACTTCACTGTCGTAACTGGTCAACAGTGCTGAACTCAGCTACACTTTACTGTCGTAACTGGTCAACAGTGCAGAACTCCACTTCACTGTCG